>NW_006911498.1:0-37430 GCF_000523455.1 Bipolaris oryzae ATCC 44560 | reverse complement strand
TTTTAGTACTAGCGCGTTAATATTAAAATCTTAATACTAAACTTTTTTCTAGCTATATAGTATAAAAGTTAACCTTCTATATCTTATAAATTAATAACTATAATTACTTTCCTAGTAGCTATTATAGTAGACTAGCGCGTTAATATTAAAATCTTAATACTAAGCTTTTTTATAGCTATATAGTATAAAAGTTAACTTTTTATATTTTATAAATTAATTACTATAATTACTTTCTTAATAGCTATTATAGTAGTAGAGATATTACGTATTAAAAATAGTAGGTAGATATTTTAATTGGGCAGATAGTGTTGTATTGGCTGAACTGTTGCACGCACTGACCACACGCAGTACGCCGAAGCGCCGAAATTAGCGTCAGACAGAACTTTTGAAAGGCACCTCCGTACAGCATAACGTCTCACACTGCTAATTGTTGCAGCTTTAGCTGCATACCTTGGTCGATCCCGGTAGGGATCTTCCAGTTTCGTAGACCGAAGAACGTGATCTGCTGCCCTCTGAGCAACTCTACGTTAATTAACCGTGCAGATATGCTCGGAATTCCCTATGCGGATAGCGTCTCCTAACGTGATGGACCCTGAGAATCTCCACAAGTGTCATGGTACTCTGAATCGGAGGCCTGACCTTTAGGCATCCACTGGACACCCTTCGGGGCAGTACAGCCACGATCACGCGTATAGAGTAAATCGTCTCGTCTGAGCCTTAGGCAGCCTCTTTAGCATTGGCCTTGATACACTGTGGTTATCATATCTTACACATCACTGCGAAATATCTTATAATTAGACGTTTCTAATTAGATATTCATTTTACATAATACTCGTAAGTTATTGTATGAGCATTCCAACTAACAGCGTTGGCGTGAACTATAAAGTAATATTACCTCATACCTAATTTTATACATTGCATAAGAAGTAGATAGAAACGAAAAAAGTAACAAGTGATATCATTTTCATAATTGTAAATAGAAAACTAAGTAGAATGCTCACTTAATAAAAGCTGCGCATGGTTCAAAGTCTAGGATATCTCTATGCTATTGCTAATCTCTCTCCTCACCTGAGTCGCAACATCCAAAACATGCTCTCGGCTCTCGCGGGAGAAGATATTCAAGTAAGCGACAAATGTATTCGTACCTGTAGAAGGATGAGGGATTCTATCTCCCTTCTTCTTATAAGTCAAGGCCTTTGAGATATACTTGCCCAGATCTGGACGCCGTTCTTTTAGTTCCTCTGTCACATTTCCGGATTGCCAAATGCCTTGCTTGGAGGCATCAAACACGGCAGAGACAAATATCATGTCCGCAAAGTACTGTGGGCCGTTGCGATATGGCTGCGACAAAGCCCGGACCCGCTGTTCCTCGCGCAGTGGTATGGCAATTAGCAAAGCCCAGTAGTCTACACCCCAGGTGGTCTCGACCACATCGCTCGAATTCAGACCTGGCGGCCGGATGTTACAGTCCATGAGGAAGCAGGAGGGTGGCTTCGTGGTTGGCTCGCAGCGAGGTAGCAGCACGGGTGCGCCAGATTCGTTCTTGTGCCATTCTTGGGTGGAGTCAGCGACTCGAGCTTCGCAGTGGTATATACCATGTTGGAAACCCAACCCCAGCAAAGTCTTCAAAATTGAATCACGCAAGACATGCTGCTCTTTCTCGGGAAGTGCTGAAGGTGAGACACAGTCGAGTTCGTGGAATGAATCGGACCCATCCTCGGCGCTTTTTGGATTCTCGTCTCCAATCTCTGTTTAATGTGAGCCTTGCATGCTTTGCGACTGGAAGAGGAGTGAGGTAGCCTTACCCCAAAAGAGAAGTTCGCCATTGTATAGGACGAAATTGATGTCCACTTCTGGGCCATCACAGTATGGTTCAATTACAAACTGTGCTCCGTGACTCGTAGCAGGATTGATCGTTTTGGCCCACGCCACAAGTTGGGCAGCGCTGTCGGCACGAAAGACCAACTCAGAGCCCCAACCGCGACAGGGTTTGACGATGGCAGGCCACGTAACGTCTTTCGTCAGTGCGGTTTGGATCAGATCCTCGATTCCAGTGGCAAGGAAGCATTTCCGGCCCTCGATGGCACTCAGCTGGTACTTGTCCGTGGCAACTTGGTAGGCAGCGGTAGGCTCGTGGGGAAGACCCAGCTCGGCAGCAGCCTGACTCACGGCAGTATGGTAACTATCAAAGCAGGTGAGCAGAGCCTCGACTGGCTCACCCGAGCTCTTGACAGCTGCGACAATTCTTGATGGGAAGGCTGCGTCATGGCCAAATTCGACAGGAATGAAAGCCTTCCGCCAGTGGCTATACTGCGGACCTTGTAGCCAATGACCTTCGACAGCAAGCACTATGACATCGACACCCAATGACATTGCGGCAGTGTAGAATTGTGTTGCGCAACCACCCGTGTCTGGAAGCATCTCGCTACCTTCTAAGACTGCCAAAGTGCGTCTGCGGAGGCCAGGAATAGTCAAACGGCTTGGTAATCGATTGAACAATTCGCTTTCGAGGTCGGAAAGGGTGTCCAATACCCTTCCAGGAGGAGAAAAGGGGGAATTGGTACGCAGGCGTATGGCTCCGACAGCGTGCTTTATCAGAGTGACCAGATCATCAGTGTCGGAGAAGGGTTTTCCATCGTACTCCTGAAGGGGCTGGGCCAAAGTGACCACGACGTCGACATATTCAATGTCCTGCATCCGCTGACGCACGATGTCGGCTCGGGCGATATTGCCTGCGTGTGCTGGAGCGACCAATTTGATTGCTGTCTGGCTGGCCGATTGAGTCGTGGCTTTTAGAGTATCGACCAGAAAATCCAGGGCGTGGGGATGGCCCAATGTACCCGATTGAAGTTCCAGTCGGCCATGACCGGGGTCCTCTATGTAACAATGAAAAGGGTGGTCGGATAAGGTGAAGTTGGCGGGAGCTGATAAGGGCAAGAATTGCACATCGGCAGACTGGAAGGACTGGTCGGCCTTCGTCACGGGCAGCACCGTCCACGATGTCTGCCACGATGCCTTGGAACCATCTGCGCTTTGGAGGACGATCAGACACGACATGGTGCAGCGCAAGGACTGGTCGTAGCTAAGGTTTCTTTGGTACACGCTTCTCCTATATGGTCTCGTGTATGCTACTGCGGATTGTGAGTCGAACTAAATGGAACGGAGGACGACGCCGCGTAGCGATGCCGTCCCCGTTATCCTGTAGTAATGTTTGTGGTGTAAGTCTTACTGGGGCTGGAATCGTTTCTGACTGTGCCGGCTGACTGTGCTCCGTCGACATGTCACACAAGCTTCGGCCAGCTCATGGTCGGCAGCAAGACTTTTATAGTTTGCATTTCCCCCCGCTACCGAATCCGTCTACTCAATCTCCCACCAAACCGATTCACCACCATGAGTAGGACTGCGCAGATTATCTATCGAGAGGAAGGGGGCTCCCATGGGGAGCGGGAGAGGGGGTGGAAGATCACATGGAGTATCGCCGCCCATCAGTCGCAATTCTACCAATCGGCGAATCTCACGATTGAGGCCGTAGCCAACCCTGGCGCGGCTGGCGAGCTTGTCGTAGACGTTGTCGAGCGTGGTAGTCTCATTTCCCTCGAAGATGCGGATCCGGAACAGACGGGTACAGCCGAGAGAGATGCGCTGGCGGAAAGTGTAATTGGATGTCGAAGTCTTAGCTTTCTCATCGACACCCTTCAGCGCACCACCACCACGCACGCTCCCCAAGCCATCACGTTGATCGTCCCGCGAGGACATGGCAACATCGTGCGCGCCGACATTGTGCCCAAGCGCATGCACGATGTTAACAATGTCGAGGCGACGGCGGCGCTCGCAGAGCCTTTGCAACTGTATACGGACGAATCGTGGACAGCAACCACCTCTCTGTCGACCCTCTTCCGCACCGCCGCGGGCGCTATTCGTCTAAGCCCGCTGTCAGAGGGGACCACCATCGCCGACGCCTGGACAGCACTTGAACGCGAGCTGGAGAACCGCCTGAATGTGCCGCTCCTGCTCACCGGCCTGAAGCGGCGGCTGCTGTTCATGGTCGAGGGCGGGCTCGGCTTTCCCTTTGGCGGTGCTTGCTCATGGCAACTCTATGAAACGGCCAAGTCTCTGGGTATCGATCTCGTCGTCCTCGCAGAGGAGGGTCATGTTCTCAAGCAGAAACCCGAATTCGCGAATTGGTGTCACGACTTCGTTCCCGTCCAATGCGGCTATGATGCCGAGTTCCACACGAGAATCGTTTCCGCGGTCAAGCAATATGAGCAAGACTCGGGCAGATCGGCAGACGGGCTCCTCACAGCGTATGAGAGCTACCATGTCCCTGTCGCGACTGCCGCACAACAGCTTGGCTTGTCCCACGAGCCCTTGTCTGCCTACGAGGTTGCGACGGACAAATTCAAGACCAGTCTCGCCGAAGGTCGCAAGTCCTACACTGCATCAAGTGTGGACGAGGCTCTGCATATCGCGAGGACCGAGACCCTGCCGTGGCCGCTCATCATAAAGCCGTGTCGTGGATGGGCGTCGGAACTGGTGTTCAAGGTGGACAATATAGAACAGCTGGAACAGGCCGCTCCCCGCATGAAATCCGATAGCCACGGCGCCCAATTTGTCATGGAGCATTACTGCAGTGGTCCTGAAGTTGATATCAACTTCGTCTTGTATGATGGCCAAGTCTGTTTCTGGGGTATGCTGTCATCCTTATTTCCTTCTCCCGACACAAGCTGATCAAGTGTAGATATTGGTGATGAGACTCCCAAAAACGCCGATGGCGGCTCGACCTCGTTTGGCGAGCTAGACTATCTCTTCCCATCTCAACTCCCTAAAGCCGAACAACAAACTATATACGACGCCGTCCTGCAATCCATGACTCGCCTCGGTTTCCGCAACGGCATCTACCACTGCGAGGCTCGCATTGAAAACTCCGTGGTTGAATGGCGATTCAATTCACAAGGCATCCCTTCCCTTGAGCCGCGTCAAGATCACAATGGTAAGCCCGCAGAGTCATGGCTCATCGAGATCAACACCCGGCCTCCAGGCGGCGACACTTGCGACTTCATCGAGACTACGTGGGGCGTCGACTATTGGGCTCTCTTGCTCGTCACAAAGCTTCGCGACTCCTCAGCATGGGTACACGCGCTTTCGCAGCCGTATCGCGATGGAGCCCAATACTACGCCGATAAAGTGTGGATCATTGCCGACTGGGACCCACCAAAGAAGGGCATCTGGGAGTCTGGTAACATCACGGAAGAGCTATTACAGCGGCGCCCAGACCTGGCCAAGCATGTGTCTCAGCATCGCACCTTTGCGAAAAAGGGCGATCAATTGCGCCATCAGTCTACTGGAGCAAACAGCTTCGTAGCTTACTTGCACATATTCTCCAGACAAAATCGACCACATCTCCTTGAGTTAGCGAATGAGATTCGCAACGAGCTTCGTATAGAAATTTCCTAGGTTTAGATTTGATCTAGATTAGATACAAAATTCATGGCTGAAATCGACTGCCCATGTCCGTGCATTAGCCTCGCATTACCACAAGTATATGTGCTTTTGCAGTTGCATGTGGATGTCTTATTACGTTACCGCAATAAGACGTGTATTGAATCAGCATCTCTAGAACACGCTCTTCGAGCAGTGCCACTAAACCTCGGAATAACTTTCGCTTAGCGCCGTCTCGATCGCCGTCAGGGTCTCTCGCTCCCTACGTATCAAGCACGAGCCTTTAGTCTCAGATCTAGTTTATTTAGGCTACAAAATAAGATACTAAACTTCATAAATGGATTGCTATGAACAGAGATGGGTGGTAAAGGATAGTCTTGACAATAGAAATCTTTTGACGAATCTACTCTCTATATTTTACTCCAAAAAGAACCCCAGTTGAGTGTTGTGTTAGTATGTGTGTAAAAATAAGGGAGAAATGGTTCTGCTGGACTGTACTCATAAAGGGCTAAGAGTAATAATTCCAAATATTCTCTCTTATTCAAGTGTCTCGCTCAAATTCCTATTGATCAGATGAGCATTTCAGGTAGGTTAGGTAGATATTAGCAAGAAATAAAAGAGGAAGGGAGAGAAGCACAGATCATAAACGTATGACTCATTATCTAATCCTAATAGTCACTTCCAATGAAACTCGGACTATCTCGCTTCTTTCTTGTATCCTTTGAATTACTTGCGATACCCAACTGCAACCCAATCCTCATCGCTAATCTGTTGCGGAGCATACTCAGATCCAGCCTTTTGGTCGTGCCCAGATGAGGTCGCGTTGGAACCTTTCGACTCCGGTTCTTTCGCGGTTTTTCGTAGGTTCTGGCTGCTCCAAGGGTCGTTCCTAGATGCAGCCCACATCATCGTAGGATTTGGGCCGGATCCTCCCGCTTGATTACCCTGTGGAAGCATGCTGGATCTTCCACTGTGTGAATTGTTTCGTGCCGTGTCGGAGGTGGAGTTCACTCTTGTTGAACCGCTTGAGACTGGTCAGAACATTGTTCGGTAGCGGCGATGCGAAGGCAGCTTACTTTGTTGAAAAGCTAGCATGGGAAGCTGAGCCACAGAGTGTGGTCGTCTGTGAAGTCGGGCGGCTTTTGTAACTTTGTTAGCTCGATTTGATCGAAGGACTAATTTCACTCACCTATCGTTCCTGGCGTCCAAATGTCTAGTGGATAAATTTGAAGTACCCGTGTAGGGAGTATGAATTGGATAAGACCCGTTCATTTTGTCTTCAGCTTTGCATTCGATTGGCTGACTTGAGACGCTGAGGGTTACGTCTGAGCGCGGTGTGGATTATGAGATGCGTTTGTTAACTGTACGTCGGCGGCATTGAACTTCGTTTTATATGACGGCATTATAGGTACAAAGTTGCCACGGCTTCAATAGACACATCGTCTGGAGTTTGTGCGTTGGCGGGACTGAAAGCTTTACTAGAGGTAACTTTTCTATTTCTGAAAACAGGCCGCCTAAGTTCAATTCACGCTCTGCCTTTTTGTAAAATCGGAGAGACGCATCTGAATTCCGGCGAGAAGTATTTGAATTCCGGCGAGACGTATCTGAATATCGGCGAGATGTTAATGGAATAGCTCGCCAGTGTACACTACCACGCCTCTGCGCAGCCGCCTCATGATTTTAGCGCTGACACGCTTGCCTATTTTGGGAAACACGGTCAGCCTCTATCAGATTAGAATCGATACGATACTCACATCACATGGAAACGGAATACACGAGATGTTAGAGCACAATGATTCAACCATCTTCGAGAAGCACGAGTGGCATCGTCATCTCGATGAAGTGCCGGTATCTGCAGAAGTTTATCTGCTCTTTTCAAATACCATTCCCCACGAATGTATCTTGAGATCTTCGCCCTGAGCCTGCGTGACGAAAGTTCCGAATTCCTGAAATCCCAAGGTTTTGTAAAGTGAGAGTCCGAACTCACCTGCGATGAGAGTCACAGGCACACCATCTTCACAGCCCTTTTGTAATCCCCACTTTACAAGTCGTGAACCGACATGTTTTCTGCGATAACGCGGATGTACTCCAAGGATTTGCAGATGCAGTTGCCTATCTCCCCACAGCTCTTCGAGTTTCGCTTCTTCCTCGGTGCAGCCTGCCTTGAAAGCAGCCTGACGGTGTGGCGCTACGTCCCGCCGCTGAGCGCCCCCTTTTCGCGCGACGGCCAGTGTCGCTAGTCTGGTTAGTAACTACACATTCTAGTAGAGATGAGTTTTACATACGGTTCTGTGGTTCATAGCTGTGTCCATATTTTGCCTTGTTGATATAAGAGACGTCCCAGACTGCGAAGCCCACTATCGTTGCTGGCTTCGAAGCGGGTGAGGCCGGAACCTCCGCCACCATTACCAACCAGTCATCATTTATCGGAGAAATGAACTCTTCATAGAGTATCCTGGTATACTTGTAATGATCCTCTGGGAACTGCTTCTTGTACACGAATCTGTAATCGAATTGCGGATCAAACGGCATAGCCTTAAGGACTACCGACACTATGCTATCGACATCGTGGGGAGTAGCGGCGCGGAAAACAACTTCAAGAGGCATGCTCAGTCGCGGTTTGATGCCTGGGGAACTAATGTTTCAATGTGATATTTACTGATTGACTTCCTCTGCCTTTTGAGTTCATGCACCTCTCACCGTAATGCGCCTGGACAGCCTTCACGTGCGGCATGCTTGTGCTCTGAGTGACGGCAAATGTTGATGTGCTCACAAAGCGTAATCAAAGGTCGATATCCCGGTAGGACCTTCTGATAACAGAAATACGGTCAGCTAGAAACGGTATGAGATATGGGCTCACTGGGGGCTAGATGCTAAACCTGTTGTTCTTGCATTCCAGTGATGATGACGCACAAGGCCGAAGCCCCCACTATCCGAAAACGTAAATACGGCGAGACGAAATGGGACTAGTAGTGCAAAATGGGTCATGCATCTACCCCTAAGCCATTACCCAACCCCTAGGTAGCCACAATCCTTCTGTTGTGCATCGAGCAAATTACACATTGCCCAAACGACACAGCGTTGCAGTTACGGCTAGGATATTGGTCGAGCAGAATGAAAGCGGCTTTCTCCATAACCAAGCTTACATGTTGGTACATGATCAACCATGCTGTAACGTTTCTCTTAAAGAAACCATGATCCGCGAAGACTCAGGCTTTACATCGCTGTTGACTTTATTCACGTATTCGTAATCCGCATCCGCGCTACCTAAGCCCCGTCACTCAGCTTTTCCAGGAACGATCATTCATATCAGTCACTGAAGCTTGCCAAGGCAGGGGTATTCGGCCATGGCCATCAATACGCCTGTGTTCCAATGCCATAAATACATGAAAAAGAGCGGAGTGGATAGCTCTGATTATGATTTGGCTGCTCACAAGTACCCGCCGCCCTCAGATTCGAGAGTATCGGACCTACGAGGCTACCACGTGACAGAGAGAAGAGGACGATGAGGCTTAGCTCCAAGGTCCTCCAAATCTGAGGCTTAGATCTACAAGTCCCCCATTCTTCCTAGACATCTGATCTCACACGCCTGCACGCAGCCGTGGCAGCCCTTGAGGCGGCCTCTTGAAACCCGTTTCTCCCTCATCAGTCCTCGACGACTTTTGTTTCTCTTGTTCACTTCGCGGCATACAACTGCGCGCTTTCGGTACCCAAACCACTCTGAATGCCACCTAGGTATATTATTCATGGCTGGTGTGCCTGAAATTGGAGATGGTACGTACAAAGCCTTGGTACAGTGTTTTTCCTGGAGGATTCAGTTGACCTGGTTGTGATAGTGCTCGGATTTTTCCGTCGAGATGAAAATCGCGCGGATGCTCAACAGTCATTCGTCCTTTCCAGAGAGGACGAAGAGTTGTCGAACAGTATCCGGCAAACACTTCTTCTGGGTAGCATGCCTCGACCACTAGAATCCCTGACCGCAGCCGAGCCAACAAGTGCCCACGAGCCTTGTTCCAATGAGAGGAACTCTCAGCCACATCATCTTTCGCAATGGCCCAATAACGATTCCGTCTGCAGTTCGAACGGGCAGGTGAACAACTGGTCTGGTAACTACGCAAACACAGGGCTCCAGACCGCAAACGCTCCTTACGATTCCGTGCCTGAAGAACACTACGATCTGGGGTCGACACAGCCTCAGTTGGACACTACTATCTCTGTCAACAATGGCACGACCATAGCTAGGCGTTCAGATCATCAGAGCGGGGGTCTTGTTCAATGGCCGGATGCGAATCCATCCGCACCTGATCACATTTGGGACTATGCCACTGCTATGCAATCCATAGAAGATGCAGCACTCTCAGCAAATTCGACCATGTGGTCTATGATACTCAACAATGAACTGCCAACGACGTATCCCTCTTATGACGCAGTATCTTCAACAAGCAGTTCGTTTCCGAGACATGGTAACTCTGTCTACCAGCATCCCTCACGTCTCTACGAAGACTCTTATCCTGGCATCGGAGTGGGGGATGGGGGGAACGCCTTGGGTCCCATGGCGAATCACATACCGTACACATTTAGTGAGTTACAGTTTCCGCAATTTGCTGATTCTGGTAACTCTAACCCCGCCATCCCAGATGATACCTCCGATAACTGGCAGATGGCTGTAGCTCAAACATCGTCACTGCCCTTATCAAATCCACCCCTTTTGTATGTCCCACAGAATGTCCCGAATCTGGATGCACCCTATGAAAACATGTTCAACACAAACCAAGACATCCCTGGGATACCCTCCACCGCAATCGGGCAAGACATGCCACCGCCTACCTCCGGTACATACTACAACCTCTCCCGTACCGTTCCATCGTCTTCAAGCAACCTGACCATAGGTTATATCGCCTCAGGTGGTCCATCATTGTCACCAAACTTACCCATTCGGAGTACAGTCGAGACAGATCACCGACCGGATATACCAAGCCCCTCATCAGAGTGGTATTTGGTCAATAGTAGAGACTTCGAGATTCCCATCTATCGCATAGCCTCAAACAGCAACTCCCGAAAGAGCTCTTGGACAATGCCCAACTTCCGCGATGAATCCCCAGGCTACATAACCACACCTGATACCCAAGGCATGTCTGCAATTGCAACACGAAGTGAGAGAGTCGGATCCAGTGTAAGCCTAGATCTTCTCACAAGTCGTGATGTGTCGATGACTAGAGATGTTCCCAAGAAGAAACCAGAACTTAAATTCGTAATGGTTGGCGAGAAAGAGCCCAGTCGAAAGCGCAGAGGCTCTATAGTGGATCTATCCGGGAAAGATGTATGTCATCCAGATTCTGTGGTAACTATACTGCATCATATTGACAGATTACCATAGCCTATATTCCAAAGTGTGAAATGCGATAAAAGCGGTCAGGTGCAAGCAGTTGAGAGCATTCTGGGAACCCCCTCTCGAAAAGTGAAACGTCCCTATAATCCTGCAGCCAGGAATGATGTAGCTCGCTGTCGAAAGACTGGCGCGTGTGACATGTGCAAGCGCCAAAAGAAGAAGGTACGCAATATTATGGTCGATTGAGGGTACCAACTAATCATTCCCAGTGTGATTTGCACAGCAAGTCAGATTACGAACAGTGTACTTCGTGCAAAAATCGTACGCAGACGTACAAGGATATCCCCAGACTTCCTTGCTTCGTATCTCAAATGGTGGATTCTGTTTTCTTCAGGAAAGGTATGCCTTGATCTGTCTTTCTTCGAGATGGCTCAAAGAAAGGCTCACTAACATCTACCTAGGACCAAGCAATCTTAGTCCCCAACACTTCTTGAACCGCACCGTTAGCATCGTTGAAATTACATCGGCGAACCAGCAAGTCTTGGCTCCGGACGCACCACGCACCCTTCAGCTGACACAAATCCCCGGTGCTACGCTTGAGGTATACGTCAAAAAGTTCGACGTATGTGACGGAGACAAGGTTGATTGCCGCGAGGTCGATCAGAATGGCAAGGACTGCGTATACGAGATGCCACCATATTGTCTCGCCCAGGTCCCTGACGTACGTACGAACATCAAAACATATATCCACCGGGAGAGAGATAGATACCTCAATCTACTTCTGGCTGAAAGTAGTTCTTCTCAACCAATGGAGGGAACGGAGAGCATAACCCAGCTGACGGTGAAGGTCGCTCTGGCCTACGCGGAAAAACGTCCAGTAAGTGGCCCTACTAGTCGATCTAGGTATTATCTGACCACTGCAGGAATCTGTTGTGAGTATGGCACTGGACATGTGGGCATACTGTCGCGTCATCGAGCGAGAGTGGACGATATGTGGTGAAGATACGCTCGGCCTTTCAAAAGTCAAAGACCCATCCAGCCCCTGGCATAAGTTCATTCCAATCACTCCTATTATGGATGTGCAGCTCGATCAGATCGTCATAAAAGACATTCTTGACCCTCTGAGGCAGAAACTTATCCTTTCCCTCGAGGATTTGATCAAACAGCATGTTCCAAAAAACTGGTTTGACTGCTACCTAACCATGTACATCCTCCTCAATCACATTGAGTGGTCCTGTACGCATGGAAACAAATTCTCTAAGCGTTATGGAATGAATGTGAGTAGTTCATCTCGCATCTAGACGAAACGCATGCTGACCATGGAACTCCAGCGCCGTTATTCCGACATGAGACTCGCTGAGGCGTGGTTTCACACAAGCAAGATACTGCTGTCTCGCTTTCACTTCTGGTCCAACGGGTCTGATCCTTTCAAAGTAAACTGGAAAAAGCCAGAAGAGGTCAAGTTTGCACAACTGGACAAGCATCAAATACGCTTCATGCAACAACTTCAAAAAATCGTAAAGGAGAAAGGTATGCGCTGCTCATTCTTCCATCCGCAAAACATCCATCTGGCATCAGATTTACTAACAAGTCACTTTCTTTTTCAACAGAGTTGCACTTCAAAGAGCTAAGGGATAGACACTACTACGAGAAAGATCTTTACTGGACTCACCAACTGTTCAGTCCCGAATGGCACCCTGGTCTCCCGCATATCGTGGAGGAAACACCGGCATAGATCAAGAAATATGACGCGAGATTGGGAGGGATATGTAGATGTGCACAATACATTGCATGAATAGATGATAACAAAAAAGATTCGTTACAGCTAGAAAAGCGCTCATGTGTTTTCCCGTGATGAACCATAAGACCGCGGAGGCGACGACGCGAGGAAAATCTCGCTAGCGCTATGCGATTGTTTCGCTCACGAGCATTTGAAATGCCTAGTCAATTTCCTATTGATAGTTGGTGCCCGATGTACATCCCATTTTCCCAACCTCTTCGCCTCGCTATCCCTATAGATCAATTCAGAATTCTTCTCAAGCACCTTGGGCATGGGCCACGCCAACTCCTCATCCGAGCTGCGTAGCCACAGCCGAAGCATGTGGCGTGTTCCATTCAACGAGCGCTTTGTCGGACTGAAACTGTCACTGTCGTCGACGATGTCGCGAGCATCTTGGCGTCCACTGTCTGTGAAGCCCTCGCGGGCGTGGAACAAGGCGAGGTTGTTGAAGATCTCGACGTCGCCGGGCTGAAGTGCGATTTTGAGCTGGTGCTTGACGGCGGTGAAGTGCACGGCGTCGAGGGCTTCGGCTTGGCGTTCGGACATGGCTGAGACGTCTGGGTGATGGGGCGAGAAGGGGGCGCCGGTGAGGGGGCGACGCGAGTAGAGGAAGCTGGGGCCGTGTTTTGGGAAGTTATGGAGGAGTTGGCGGTATGCCCAGCTTGGACGGGCTTTGTTGAAACTGTGCGCTTGTGTTAGTGGAAGTATTTTTATAAAGAGACGTGGCGCCTACTCGTCGTGTATCCATGTGTTGTCGGAGAGGACGTGGATGATGTCGGGACGAGTGGCGGCTAACTCGTTGTATATCATCCCAGACGATGCCAGTAAGCTTTCGCCGCCCGAGACGGCGGTATCTAACACGTACATGGACAGTATATCACACATGTCAGTATGAAAGGGCTTGCGATGACAGTCAGCTTTCATCATACATTTTGGAGTGCATGCACCTCTTACCTGTGCACGGCTTGTGTATGGCGACGGTCGGCCAGTGGCGTCAGGTAACTCCTTCTCAATGTCTTTGATGTGAACTATCATCCGCCCATCGTAGTCTTGACAGCCACGGATATCGGCAAGGTAACTGGTGATACCGAGATAGATGAGGACATTATCGAGAGGCGAGTATTCTGTTGGATTGAGACCTCGAATGACGTTGAAGCCAGTGCCCAGATGGAGGTTGCGCGATACCTGCAGTAGTCGCTCTCTAAGATTTGGTAAAGGGAATGTTTCCGTTGCCACATCGTCAGGGCCCATATTGTCACCGAGTGCTGGAAGGATTAGACTTGTATCTCGTTTCGGTCTTATGACAAGCTGGTAGAGGGGACTTACCGTGGAAATTCGCGAGCGCACTGTTGATCTCGGCTATGTCGCTATCGGACAAGTGAACGATATAGGTGTTTGAGTCGGCAAAGTCTGCCCCTGACCACACTCGCGGTGACGAGATCTGGGCTGGAAATCCTTCTGGTACTTGGGTGGGACGTTTCTCTGACGATGCAGCCAACCTAGCTACACGTGCAAGGTATGTCTCGTAATTAGGATGCCATGCGATATCTGGCCGTACTATTGGAGTATCAGATCTCAGAGCGATGGGCTTGATCAGGCCTTCTACATCGAATAGCACACTCTCATCGTGTTGCGGAGCCTCATCGACGTTCTCATCCAGGTAGTTCCGCCGGAGGCCGATGGAATTAGTGAGGTACTGCAACTGCAGCAAAGAGGTATCCTTGCCGGACGTGATCAACGGTATGGTGGCAGAGATATGGTGCAAAGCTTTTCTCCCGGGGTGAGTGAGTTGCTGTCTGTTGGAGAGAAGATAATGAGTCTGAAGTCGATAGTTATGATTTCAGGGAGATATATATGTGACAACTACACACGTGATCAGCCACAGTCCTGCGACCAAGCGTGGACATGTGTTTATGTCGACTGGTTAGGTTGTCGAAGTATCGCAGGCGGTCAGCCACTGTGGGCGGCTCTAACGCACCCTTATCGCACCTCTAAATGGTGGTGTTACAGTGCAGTCCTGTAGTTTAGATACTTGCATGTAACCTTGACAGTCTGGCTGAGGAAAGATTGGTTGCTTGGAAGCGGTATACACGCTCTGGTTAACCACCAAAGCAAATATACCCCGCAGTGGAAGCGGGGGTGGTGTTGTTCCCATCTGCTTCAGAGCCAGATGTCCAGCAAGGGTGGCACAACCATCCCACGCTCATGTTTGTCGAACGAATAGTGCCAGTCCACGACTTCGCTTGCGTCTGCCGTTAGTCATTTTCCGTTTGTCCTTTGCTTTGGATACATGGAGTCATATACCAGTGATGGTCGGCAAGGCTGAGGCTGTATTGAGCTGGACAGTGGTACAGTTAGTGAACTTCCAGTTGTGGAGCTATGCGCTTGATGCTGATATGCAAATGGCTGTTCACGTGTAAGTGTCATGATACCGACCTAGGTTCGAAGAATTCCAAAAAGTATCAATGAAAATACTTGAGACGTGCTCAGAAAGGTAGAATGAGTGATAGCCGTTACACAGAAATGAGAAACGTGCAGTGTGCAGTGTGCATATGCATATGAGGTTGCTCAACGGCAGCAGGCTCAGTCCGGATCAGGAGAGCTCACCGCGCCACAAACTCACCCGCCGCCATTCGTGCGCGTCAGCCGCAAAAAGACGGGGTCGGACGCGACCCCCCGTACGCTTCGCTTTTGAATAATCCATTGAATTCCCAGAGCGCACGACCAGGCTGATCAGATGATCAACTGTCAGCAATGTACCTTCTGTTCGTGTGCAAAACAACGCTGCTGGTGCCCAACATTTGTCAATGAGTATGTCTGGGTAAGTTTTTTGTTGCTCTTTGAAATAGCGCCACCGTTCGATCATGACACCCATATCCCGTGTTGTTCACCGGACGTTCCCGTAGTCAAATACGTACTACCTAGGTGATACGGAGAAAGGCTTTCACAACCGCCCTGTACCGCGCGTTACAGAAGGCACCAGCTAACGCACTCAATATAAATTCCATGGTCCCTGGCGCCCTCGTTTCGCTCTACGCCCACGTTTTCGCTTCTCGTCTGTGTTCATGCCAACGCCTGAAGAAAAGCCTAATAGTGCAGTCCGATCTGCCTTTCTCTTCGTCGGTACTGTCGCTCCCTTTGTCTTCTGTTGGCTGCTTATCGCACCAGCCGTACGTGAAGTTGTCAACATGCAAGCCTGCATACTCTTACTCTTGTTCAGAAACATCCCCAAATGGCACAGCCCATCTCCATCTTATCTATCAGTCAAAATCGCGCCGTCGTACGCACCATTCACGACTACGTGAAGTCGCACGGATACGTGATTGCTGGCATCCTCGAGTCGGACCCATTCTCCGCGGATGATTTTTCCCTCGCACTTCGCATTCTCGAGCCGGCACCACGGGCCGTTGTGATTGGTCGTGGATATTCGGGGGAAGAAGCGACCGAGTCTCGCAAGATTTACAGTGAGTTTGCCAAGAGTGTGGGAGTAAAAGATGGAATTGTCATCAAGATCACGGACGAGGTCTGTGACAAAGTAGGGAGAGAAGGAATTCCAGCCTGGGTCCTGAAAGAGCTTCAGACGCATTTCGGCAAATGACTACAGAGCAGGCTCTGAAGGATGACGAATCGTGTCCGTTCACTAATGAATACAAAATACTGTACTAGACTAGCCATTAGTACATCCAACTCTAGTAATATAAACATCTACAAGCTTCTCAACTTTTTGTTTTCTAAAGAAGCTAGTATATGTTAGAGCTCTACGCAAAATACTTGAAACGCATTCTTCTAAACGTCTTTGCTCCAATACATCATACTTAGATAAGTAAGTGCAAGTTGTAACTGCACATGGCCAGGTCCTGGCCAAATCTCTACGTACGTAGGGCTCTACGACGATGACGACAACCGGTCAAATGAAGTTGCAATCGATACAATAGCCAAGATGCTCTCTGCATTCACCGCCCGACCCATCGCCGAGCTCAAGCAGCCGAGAAGTCGAAGATCGAGTCCATCCTCGCATATGGGACAGATAACAACCGCCTGCAACATCTCCCTAGCTTACTTACTAACACGAGCAGGCGATCGCGTTAGCACCGTGGCCAGAATTGTGGATGCACGTATACGGTGTCCTGCCGTCCTCCTCGACTAATCAATGAAAAAACCAATTACTTATTCGACAACTAAAGCCCTTGCGATTTCACTAAGGAATAATAAACGCCTTGCATCCGTAGCAGGGCGTTATGATCACCCTGCTCGACCAACCTCCCCTTGTCCAAGACATAAATGATATCCGCATGCTGGACAGTCGCCAGCCGGTGAGCAATAGCCACCGTGGTGCGCCCTTGACGCGTCGCTTCTAACGCAGTCAGAACGAGCTTCTCGCTACTATTGTCCAGCGCCGACGTGGCCTCGTCCAGCAGCAGAATGGGGCTGTCGCGCAAGAAGGCGCGAGCAATGGTGAGCCGCTGCTTTTGGCCGCCAGAAAGCATGCTGCCGCCCGATCCGACTTGGGTATCGTAGCCCTCGGGGAGGGAAGTGATGAAGTTGTGGATGTTGGCAGCGCGGCAGCTGGCGTGCAGTCGCGCTTCGCTGATGTGCTCGAAGGTATCTTGGCCGATCATTAGGTTTTCGCGGATTGTGCCGGAGAAGACGGCGGGTTCTTGGCTCACGAGTGAGATCATCTGGCGGTAGCTGTTCAGGTGGAGATCGCGGATATCCTGGCCATCCAATGTGATGCGGCCGGACGTAGGGTTGTAGAATCGCTCGAGGAGTGACAGCGCTGTGCTTTTCCCACTGCCGCTGCCACCTACAATGGCAACAAACTTTCCCACGGGGATTTCGAGGTTGATATGGCGCAGAACCATGGTTTGTGGACTGGAAGGGTACGCCATGGATACATTTTCGAATGCGACGTGGCCCTCGTTGTCCTCACGCGATACTCGCTTTCCTCGCTGGGACCACGAGTCTATCTCTGGCGTCCGTTCAAACAGCTGCTTCAGCTCATGAGCAGCAAGTGCTGCCTTGCTCATATTTGGAGCAAAGTTGAACAGCGCGCCGGCTACTGCAGCGCCCCAGACTAGAGCAATAAGGCATATGTAGTACTGCGTCAAAGTGTATTCTCCTCGGGCGAGCAAGAAACTTCCATACCAAAACGCCAATGCAGAGGCCAGGAAATTGATGCCCTGAGATGCTGCATACAGTGCAGAGGTACGAAGGATAGGTCCTAGGGATTGGGCCGCTTGCGCCGCCAGAATCGTGCTATATCTGCCGAGCACATACCTCTCCAAGCCGGCAGAGGCGACAACCCGTATTGCACCCACGACTTCACCCGCGTAGGCAGCTGCTTCCTCGCCTGCCTGGCGGATCTTGCCGTCGAACACCATGATGACCTTGAGCCGGACCCAACCCAATCCCGCAAGAATGGGCACGAGCGGAAGACAGAAGAGTGACAGCTTCCACGCGACGCCCAGGCCTACGCCCAGAGCCAGAGCAATGGTCGAGGAAAAAGTAACAATACTGCCAATGACAATCCCACTCAAGCCCATCAGATCAGTCGCACTGCTGCTCAGTCTCGATGCCATGCGCATGAGATCATGCGCCTTGTCGTCAAAGTACCCGATGTTCTGACGAAGAATGGCTCGCAACGTTGCATCGCGAACCCGGCGGGCGAGTCGCTCCGTCGAAACTGCGAAGAAGACACCGTTGAGTATGCCGACGATGAAGCCATAAATGCCTGTAATCGCAAATATCGATGTCCAGAAATTCGTGGTTCGCATCATTTCGTGGACGTTTGTGATGGAGAATGCATTCAGCGTGTTTGCATACCAGATTGCTGGTATGATTAGATTGGCGCTGGCTAGTAGGGAAGTGATGATTCCGCCGCAGAGGTACCATCGCTCTGGCCAGTTCAGTTGTAGGATCATCCATAGAGCACGCCAGACTGATGGTATACTGTTCTGCTTTGCAAGATGCTTGTCTGAGCTGCTCGTGGCTCGGGTGGAGTCTACACGGTTTTTCACAAGTTCCTGCAGCTCTACGTCGTTGAGGTCGAGGTCGTCGCTGCTATCATCTTCCGTCTTTTCGCTGTAAGCTCGGACATTAGTGTGAGGTTCTGTCGTTTTGGTTCTCAGTTGATGCTTGTGGATGAGTTCTGCATAAAGTCCACGCTGTGTGAGCAGTTGATCGTGGTTCCCTTGCTCGACGACCTCTCCAGCCTGCATCACGACGATGTTGTCTGCATTTCGTATTGTAGAGAGGCGATGTGCAATGACGATTGTCGTCCTGGTCCGAGAGGCAGACTCCAAAGCTTTTTGAATCACCTTCTCCGAGTGTGTGTCAAGGGCAGCTGTGGCTTCATCGAGCAAAAGTATCTTTGGGTCTGAGACAATCGCACGAGCGATGGCTATGCGCTGACGCTGTCCACCGGATAATGAGTGACCTTTCTCGCGGAGTTCGGTATCGTAACCTCGAGGCAGTGCCATGATGAAGTCATGTGCGTATGCCGCTTTCGCAGCTGCAATCACACGCTCTCGGTCGTCCCCACCATTGGTGGACACTGTTTCAGAGCTAATCAAGCCGTGGCGAATGTTTTCGAAGATTGTCGCGTTAAACAACGTCGGTTCCTGCCCAACATAGGCCATTTGCTTTCGCCACCAATACAGGTTCAGATCGGCCAGGTCAACACCGTCGACGCGTATCGATCCCGCTGTAGGCTCGTAAAACCTCTCCAGTAGGCCCAGGATGGTACTTTTACCACACCCAGAAAGACCAACCAAGGCAGTAGTCTTGCTAGCTGGTATGGAAATACTAACGCCCTTTAATGCCTTGGTCTCCCTTCGAGAAGGGTAGACGACCTCTACATTCTCGAGCTCGATGTTCCCTGTCAGCCTATCGGGAATGAGACCGGTGCTCGCAAATGGATCTATCGCAGACCGCCTATGGATAATCTTAAAGGTGGCACTGAGACTGCTCATACTGGCCACGAAACCTTCTAGAAGAGGAATGACACGAAGCATGGCAAAAGCACCGTTAACCACTGTGATCGTCGTGGCAACTACAGATGCCACGTCAGAATCTCCTCTGCTCAAGAAGTACTTTGCGCCAGCCCAAAATCCTAGCGCATACGCCCAGTTAGGCATGCCGCTCGACCAGCCAAATGCCACTGCCATGTAGGCGCGAGACTTGATGCCGTATTTCTCCGCGCCACGAATGAACTTGTCGTACTTTTCAGCCAATTGATTTTGACTGTTGGAAGACACGACGTGTCTGATATTCAAGATTGCTTCATACGCAACGTTGGAGCCGATAGAGTAAAAGTTCTTGGATATTTTGGAGTTTTTGACCGCAAAGCGCGAGGTGCTCATAGTCACCAAGATCATGGCGACCAGAATGCTACAAAGGATCAAAGCCAGCCGCGGGTTCATGATGAAGGCAATGGCGAATGCGGATAGAAAGTTGGCCGCCGCAGTGAGAGCAAGAGCCGATTTACTCGTCAGTGCCTCCTGCACTTCGATCATGTCCGAGGTAATGTGAGTTGTGAGCTGGCCGATGCTGACAGTGTCGAAAAAGCTGATGTTCTGGCGCACGATTGCCTCGAGATAGGTCCTCCGCAGTCGACGCACAATCCGCTCGCCAGACCAGTAGAATCCTACTGTGCAAATGTAGGATGAGACGAATTCAACGCCTGCAAGATATACAAAATACCACGCAAAGTGATCGGTCCGGCTAAGCAGTTCTCCTGGTGATATCGATCCATCCGCGAAACCGACAAAAACGCCCGTCAATTCGCCAAAAAGTAGCTATCGATTGAAAGGTCAGTCTTTCTGTAACTTTTCTTTGTTGGAAATGGGGATGATTGAGAGAGGAGTGGACGAACAGATATGAATGGGTTCGCAGCTCCTGCAACAAGACCAGCCATTGAGCTCACCAAGATGGCCATTTTGTCCCGTTTTGTGGCATATGGCCATAGAGAAAACTCCTGGTGATTGCGCGTAGATGGGATTCCATTAAGTTGACGATCAAGAATGGCCCTCGTTTGCTTGCTGAGCGCGACACGTTGTCCATCACCAACGGCGTCCGGCCCTAGTGAAGCGGCGGGACTCTCGTCATCGTCCTCGCTCATGGGACGCAACGGGATGTACTCGTCTTCATTCTTGTCCGCGAGATGTAGTGGCGTGTTCTCATCATCATCACTGTCGATTGGGTATTTTTGCGAACTTCGAGGCATGGTGCAGAGGTACCTACAACGAACATCTCAGCCTAACTCTGCTCTACTTCTCATCCCCTAAATGCGCGAATGCTATACCCAGGAGCTGCAACTGTAAGCGGGACAGTCAGAAATAAGACACCACCTCCTTGACATGCAGAGTTGTCGGAGCTAAGCTATATTCGTCTAATAGCAGTCAGATGCTCCGCGCAAAGGTCATCAGCTAAGTACCCCAGATCCGGTCATTTCGCGGCTGACTGTCCAGCACATGTTAACAGTCAGAGTTGCCCACCGTCCACCCCCGCCCGGGACCGCTAAAGCGGGGTTTGTCCGAATAAGTAAGCCTTACCCGCCTTAAGCGACTACGGAAGTCGATCATCCATAGCTAATGCAGGTGAGCCACGTATCATGCTGATTCAAGATTATCCGTCGCCCCTTCGAGCTAGACTCGCAGCTCGGCGCACTAATGCGAGTGTGTTTACGTAGTCCTACAGCAGGATTCGCCTCAATCAACTATCGACCTTTGCTTAACAATGCGTTGCTTACTTGATTGATGTTTGACGTGCTTGACTGATTGATTGACGTGCTGATGATTCAATGAAACAGGTTGATTGACCACCAAATCACCGGATATCTAAACAGGAATTGATGATGGACTGTGAAGCTCTAAGTACGCCTACTGGCCGTATACCCCTCCTAGGGCTTACTACCCCCTTGCCTCAGGCTTACGCAGTAGCGGCTACGAGTTGCGTCTTAGTACGGTAGACAGAAGCAGAATGTACACCGCAGATACATCGCTTACAGAGAAGCTCTAGAGGTCCAGGCAGGCCAGTAGCTAATCGCAGGATTAAATGTTATCAATTACGAGGTGGCTCAGATGAAGGCGAATCGTCAGCGCGCACCACGAACGTCTTCGAAGTGCTATACTCAAGTTTACGATAGGCATCAATATACTAGTAGCTGAAGAATATTCATCTCAATTTCTAGCTTAATCAGTTGTACTGTTATGGCGCTATCGGCTAAAAGGTTCGGTCAAGCTTGGTAGGGTGGGCAGATAATTATAATAAGACACGTTACATTCGATGCACAATTACTTGGTTTTTCTCTACAATAATATTGGATACATCCGAATCAAAGTCTTCAATAACCAAGGTCTTCCGTACGCGATTTCGAATTTGGATCGAAATACGGCTTCTCGCCGATACCCAATGCCCTCTTCCCTTTACGAGGTCCAAGATGATCATAATCCCATGTCACACAATGGAATGTGCTCCGGTTGTCCCAGATAACTGTAACACGACTTAGCACCAGAATCAATCATTCATGCATTGTCCGCCGCTTCTTCATTTCAGATGCGACTTACCGAGATCGTTGCGATTAAGGTATTTGATCCTGACCGTCGTATCATGGTTTTTGTACAGAATGCTGATTACCCAGTCAAGCAGCATTTGACTCTCTTCTTGTGCAAGATCCTTGATCGATATAGTGTTCTGGCCCAGGGCATAAATCGACTTCCATCCCGTCACCGGATTCGTTCGCACAAAGGGCTGTTCGTGGCGGAAGTGAAGCCCGGAGTTTTGAGGGCAGCCACGGTCTTTGGCGTACAGATTAGGGTTGTTTGCTTGCACGGCATCCTCCAATGACTGGTTTCAACATGTTAGCAGACTCGCAAGACAAAACATGCCTTATAAATAGAATGTGCCATGCGCACGTACCGGGCTTCCGTTGATGATCGTGAGGCTCTCAACGAACTGCTGCATGGGCTTCGAGAGACGATCGTAAAGCTGAGACATTGGTGTTAGTTTTGCGGTCAGCAGATCGCCTTGTGTCAACTCACCTCGCATCCGGATGCAAACATGGTGTCTATGCACTCAGCGTTAGCCTGCAAGCTTCGAACGAAAATCCGGAAACACTTAATATACATACCTCCTCCAGTCTCCGGAATTTCTGGCACAATAAAGACGGAATAATCGCCTGGGACGGCCTCAAAGCCGACATCTGAGTGCCAGTTATTGTGTGATTGGGCTTTCTTGCTGTTGTACAGCTTCTTGCGGTCGTCGGAGCTGACGCAATTAATCTGGTTGTCTTCCTCCAGACCCTCCCTCGCGCTGTTGAAGACTGGGTGGATGTGAAGCCCACACTCTTCTGGTCGCCCAGTCAGCTCGCCAAGCCGAAGGGCTATCTTTTTCAGCATTTCATTGTCTACGCCGTCCTGGGCTCGAAATACGACAACTCCACGCTGTGAGACTGCCCGGGGGTGTTAGTGCTTGTACTGCATATCGTCTTTGGCTAGTGGCTCCACTTACCAGTTATGGCCAAGTCCCGGATGAGCTCATCGCTATTTGGAGCGTTCATCCATTCGGTAAGACTAGCTTTTGGATATTCTCGACCCAGAAGAGATGTGATATCATTATACTCAACCCCGTCAAGGGCGTTAGACAATTTCATAGGCTCTTTGAGCCGAGAGTAGGGTCCTCCGCCTAGCGGGGTCGCTTTTGGCGCTTCTCCTTCAAGTAACCAACCCATTGCGAATGATGTATTTTATTTTGTTCCTGTGCTTGATGGCTGTAGAATCAAAGTACCAGAAATATGAATACTTAGAAGGTGAGAGAAGATGACGCTTAATGACTATTTACGCGGCTTCACATCCTTCTAAAAGGCTGGTTGATCGGAAGTGTGCCCTGTAAGAAGATGTTAGGCAACTGCTCAGTGCCTGACTCAGTACTCAAGGCATATGTCGCCCGAGGCTGACCTGATAGTGCTTCGTCGTTGACTCATGGCCTGTTCTGTCGCGCGTTTTACAGCTACGTTCCTAATGCCTATCTAGGTATAGAGCCTTAGTCAGACTTCCAACAGCGAGTTATAGTAGTATTACCGTGCACCTAGTGGATAAATTTTGCGAGACTCTACTCAGCGCATCTTACTAAGATAAATAATAAACTAAAACCTTTTTTGCTTAAAGCTATTGATCACTACTTTTCTATAGAAATACCATTTTCGTAACACACACACCCTAATAGTAAAGTTAAAAGTAAAAGAAAGAATATAATTATGATATTTTATTGCGAATTGAGATAGAATGTGGCACTGACTCTAAACAAGCGTGATGAATACAGGTTTCAAATCTATCAAGACGTGTGCAGCCTCATGAGGCATTTTGCCCCAGGCCTGGTTGACCAGCGAAGTTTACAGGGAGAAGAATTTTCCGAAGTTCACTCTATAGATTCTTTCATTTCTGTCACTGCCATTCTTGCCATATCTCAAGTAGCTAATATGAGACATCTGGTGAATAAGCGCCTCGGAGCGCATGAGCGTCGTGACTTTAGCACATCAATCGTGAACTCTCATACCTCCCGACGTTTAAAGTCTTGCAGGTGGTCAGGCAATCACTTCATTCATCAAGAAATTTTGGAAAGCGTTGGCTGAGCCGCCCCAGCTTCTGTGACCATAATCAATCAAGATGGGAAGAGCGGGTAACGTGGTTGGGCTGGCATATGTCTTATTTCGACGATGTGTATATAGCAGCCGCTTTGTCTAAGCAATAAGTCCGTTGCGAATGCTACGTATCTCACGTAGCTTCAGTTAATTTACTCAATTCCCAAAGTTTTCTAAAGGCACTTCCAGCCTCACGGTTATCGGTGCAGCGTCCTTGTCCACTTCTTCATTCCATTGCGTGGCAACGCCAAAGTGATCGGTAATCATTTCGAAGTTACTACCTATGTAATTCACGGACTACCTGTTTACTAGGCCTCGCTGTGTGCCTCGTAGTAGGATGATAGAAAGACTATAATGCCATCGACTCCCTCCTACATCTAGGCCGCCTGAAGGCTACGACAACTGTAGCAAATAGATATCTCTATCTGATCGTTCATCAATGGCCTCAGACGCCCTATCAAGTTATATACGAAGTTTCGTTCCCAGATACTGAATCTCCTATGCGCCAAATAAATCACTCCTGTGTTAACGGGCAGTGGTTGAGGCCACGATATATCCAATCCAAGCGCGCCTCCGCCTAGTAGCATAGCAATATTGTATAACATCGTCCAGTTTACAGATCCTCAGACGACTATACGGTGAAAAGTGGGATCTGGCACGTCTAGACAGTGGTATTTTAGATGTCGTGACGAGAATTTCGACCCAGAAATGATTAATGAAAGGCTCATAGGTAAACAACTCTCTCGAGTGGTCTAGGGGAGTATCTGGAATGATCCTTGATCAGCGCGGTAGTAGCGTATCGGTGAAACGCGTACAACACTCTAGATATGTATAGCAACATGATTTCGTGATACAGAGACGTTCTTAAAATAAGCTTTCGTCAACTGCCACAGACTTGACATCCTCGCCATCTTCTCCTGTTTCATCTTCGTCGGCAGGTTTTTCCGCGGCTACCGACTCCTTTAGCATCTCTACAAAGTCTTCGTCTGTACCTCTTGGGCATAGTACAGTTGATTCGAGAAAAGCCCGAATGCGCATAACCGCAGATGCACTGCAGCTGGGACCCGGATAGCCGCTTGGTCAACGATTCACGCCACTCACTGGCATAGACGTAGGACATACTAATGCCGTGTCATGCAATAATTTGGATAGCAGAGTTTGAATTGATACCTCACGAGCGTAGCAAGTCCTGCACAATGAATAGTAGTCAGATCTCACGCGTGATTGAGTGACTAAAATTCGAAATTGGGTAGAAGCCTGTTAAATTCCTATTTATTCCATGAAGTTCGATGCAAAATTGTTTTTTAGCTCATGATACCGGCCTACAAATAGACATCACCATCTGTGTGCTTGCAAAAAAAAACAAGAGAAAGCCTAGCAGTCCTCTTACGTTATCAAATTTATCTACAAAGCGATATCACGATAACTTCCCGGTATCTCTTTATATTGTTGGCTTCAACAGCTTGGTCATTGGCACCCAACAGGTGGATTCCCGGCTCAGCAAAGCCTCGGGCGGCGACTTTAGCGCACCACTGCAAGATGAGCAGATTGCTGTTTCGCCATCCTCCGAACGAGCAGATGTCGGTGTTAACGATGGAGTGGCTTGTGAGCAAGGTACTGAGACATCGAGATCCTCGCACCGAATTGTCGCGCGTGCGGTTTCTGAACGTAGCTACAGTCAGCAGAGTCCTAACCATATTTGTGCCATGTGCCCTTACCATTCGTATACGTTATATTAATATGTGTTATGGGATTTAAACCTCGAGAGCGACGGATGTGTGACATGTAGGCTGCGCTCATCATAGTGGCAGGTATGCTGTGATCCGGCAAATTTGATGTAAGTGCATCAATAGGTATACTGCCCTCGAGGAAGTTCAGCGCCTCCCACAAAATACCTTGCTTGATGTTTTCCATGTAAATACCAGTCGCCTTGGTGTTGAAACGCTTGTCTAGATCGTCGATTGTGTAAGTCTTGAGAGGTTCGTCTTCGCCTAGTACACCGCAATTACGCCATGTCTGGACTTCGAAGTGATTGTCGCTCCCTAGTTCGGCAGTGCTGGGTTTGCTGCGGTCATGTTTGTCATTTGCCTGGCGTGAGTCAATCACGATTGTTTGGAATGGCCCACTTCTGACCTCATGGGCTTCGTGCTTTACTCTCCCGCAACCCTTGTATAGATCTGGGTTCGCCCCTTGGTCGATCCAATCACGGCGAGAAAATCCGGTGTGGAGGAGATTCAATTGCGCCATTCCGAGCACATTGCCGCGACTTCTAAAGGTGATTTGGATCATCGCATCAACCTCTCCCATGGATTGCATATGTTCTCGAAGTTCGTCTGCGCTGTACTTGGCGTGCTTATTGTATTCATCACGACCGAGCGCCTGACCGTGTTCCTCGTGACTCAATGAGTACATGAAATCATTGGGACGACTGAAGGTAGTAACCATTTCAATCTGGTCAGGTCTCTTTCCCGCACTCCATCCTGCCTCGAAAAACTTGTAGCAGGTGTCTAAGAAGTGATAGCCGCTGTGAGATATCTTGCCATAGCCGTAGCGGAAAGGGTGGTAATGCTGATCGACAATTTCATCCGGCAATCGCCACTGGCCATCGCAATGGGTCGAGATTAGGCTTGTAACAGGGCAGTTCGTCTTGTTCCGTATATCTGTGATAAAATCCCTCGTACCGAGAAAGCCAGGGTGGTACCGTCGATGGCTGTTGATAAGAAACATTGTTTCTTTGTGCTTTTGTAGCTCCGTGTAGGCTTCTAAAAGTTCATTGTAGTCATCGGCGATCCCAGCAGCTTCTTCAGGATCGTTGGAAGCTTGTCTTCGAGTGGATATAGGCTTGTCCATGATAACGTGGAGCCCTAAGCTCACAGCCCACAGACCGTATGGTTTATGACATTCTGGTTCCGTCGACACGATGATACAGTCTACACCAAGCGACCGTGCTACTCTTGTAAGCGCTTCGGTAACAGTTGGGGGCATCCGGCCCCTGAATTGTGGCACAAATATTAGTTGAGTATCTGGTAGATGCTCTGCCGCATAAGGCTCCAGGGACGACCTTTGGCTTATGATGTCGACTGCAGCAACGATCTCTCCTCTTCCCTCGGCTTTGAGGCTTCGAAAGTGCTTGACGTAGGTTCGCTTCGCGTGTGGGCCGATTCCTGTTCCTGGTCAAGGGCTGTCATATGGTTTAGGTTCTCGCAATTAACATACCCACGAGCATAAACCTAAAGCTTCGCGTCCTAGGGGGCCCCATGAGGAAGTATTACGGAGTTCTTGCGGATTTCGCAGAACCCTATAGCTTTGGACGAGGACTTAGGGTGCCTTCAGGCGCAGTTGCGATGGATAAGGTCGAAGTGTTGTAGAACGGCTTTGTTCGTTCACACATGGCCATACTGCACAACAATTTATGCGATTCCTATCCCAAGTGCTCCTAATGCTATTGTCCTTCTTCTCAATCTCGTAAGGTCATGGCTCACCATGTTGCGGAATCCGAGACCTTGCCCCATCGCTCCTGACATGGCACCCTTGGGACAATATACGTGTAGTCAGAAGTGCAGCACTAACAGTCAGGGTAATGTCATGGCACAGTCAGACAGTGACATTTTCTGACTCCTAAAGCAGGCTAATACTGTACATTATGTCTAAAGTCCGGAGAAGCTTTGATACAGATGTGTCAAGAGCTTCGTAACAAACCCGTAGAATGACGAGCAATCCTATATTACTTGTTGTTGACAGTAGTGGAGGACTTTGACCTCTTCGGCTATCCCATTGCTATAATGCAAAAGCACAGTGAGATCTTGAGCTAGGCTGAAGTAAGATCCAGTTTTCTGTCCGTACTGCCAACAATAGTCGTTGCCCCATGCATGGGTGGCAACTTAGTGTGGTCATGGTCTGACATCGTCTTGACTTTGGAAGGAATCTTGCGTCAACCATGTCTATTTTCTGACCTGTGCCGAGGTGATTCCGTGCTAGAATTTCAATTTGGCATCAGCAATGTGGTCGCGAAAAGAATAAAAACCAGAGAGCGTTCTTCAACAAGCAAGCAGATCTATCCCTCAATCACAGCTCCAAGAATCAAACAAGAAGACAGAAACAGGCTTCGCTTGCGATCATGACCGGAGCCGCTCATTCACCCCAAACAAATGGAGCTTCGCAAAGAGATGGCGGAAGCAGAGGCGTCCTAGATGCCGCTCGTTTAACCCATGAGCTCACCCTCTCCCCAAGACCTATACCTGCACCCGATTCACCGGAGCTCTGGGCCCAAGGCGAAGCAACAGACCACATGATTCTGGCACGTTACAACCCGACAAATGGAGGATGGGCTGCACCAGAGCTAGTGCCTTATGGGCCTATCTCGCTTATGCCAACAGCCGCAGTGCTCCATTACGCCACAGAGTGTTTCGAGGGAATGAAGCTATACCGGGGCGTAGACGGCCGCATTCGGCTTTTCCGACCCGAGCACAACGCAAATCGCATGCGCCAATCTGCTGCACGAGTATCTCTCCCGGATTTCCCAGCTGAGCAACTGGTCAAGTTGATTGCCGCACTCGCCGCCGTTGACGCGCCGCGGTGGCTACCAAAGGACCGACCTGGCACGTATCTATACATACGGCCAACAATGATTGCGACTCAACCGTCGTTGGCCATCAAGAAAGCTAGTGAAGCGCTTCTATATATTATGCTAGTGTGCTTTCCCGACTTCGATAACCCGACTGGCAGCTTGGGACCTCCACAAGGCGGAAAGGTGCGACGACCCGGTCTGCGACTCCTTGCGTCGAGTAAAGATATGGTTCGAGCATGGCCGGGCGGCTTTGGAAATTGCAAAGTGGGCGCCAACTACGGTCCCTCAATTATTGCGAGCGCTGCAGCTGCGCAGCAAGGCTTTGATCAGATTTTGTGGCTTCTTGGAGGCGAGGAATGGGTGACGGAGGCGGGTGCTTGCAACTTCTTCGCCTTGATCAAGCCCAAGGGCGGCCTGGGTAAAACGCAATTGCTGACCGCACCTTTGGGGAACGGTGTTGTGCTGCCAGGAGTGACACGCACCAGCGTTCTCGAAACCGTCAGTGAAACGCTTGCGGACGATATTGACGTCGTGGAGCGTAATTTTTCGATCCGTGAGTTGATAGATGCTGCCAAGGATGATAGATTGGTGGAATGCTTCGTCTGTGGCACAGCTTTCTTTATCACCCCAGTAGGAGAGATCAGTTACGAAGGGAAAGCGGTTGTAATACCTGTTGGAGATGAACGGGGCGGATCATTAAATCTTGTCGAGAGGTTGAGGGAAAGACTTTGGGCAATCATGCACGGCGAGATAGAACATCCTTGGGGCTATATTGTTGAAGAAGGTGAAGTGTCAACGCCATGAGCGAATAGTCAACGGCTACAAGGGCAGGAACAATAAAACCATCGTTTCTGAGTCGTAATTTATTAAAGAATGCACCAACAGAGTAACCACGCGCTGACGTCCATTGCTACTGCAACGAACAAAAGGTTGAACATACCCTGGATATTATTGAGGGCTGCGAGAGAATTCTGTTGAGCCATCCATGACCTGGCTCGTGTCATGTCGTCACCTCCTCGTAAGATCTATTAATGTTTAAAACCAAAGTATAAACATACACTGAATATGTAAAGAGTATAAGCTCACCTAAGTTCTTTTACTTTGACTAGCAAGTACTGTTTCTAATACGCGATTCCGACTGGAGTGTGGCGTGTTATTCTTTTCTTAGATGATTAATCTGATGCGCTATATAGCAAACGGAGATTAGAAGGTCTAGTCATAGTTAGAAGTACTATGGTAGTATAATATGGAATATTATAAGAATAATATTCAATTGGTGGTTGGAAGCTTTATTATTGAGTAGGCGTGATTTTGAGTAACGTTTTATATTGGCTAAACTATGGCACTTACTAACTAAATACAGTATATAGCCGAACTCATCTATGAACTCATCTTAGCGCCAGAGCTCGGATGACAATTGTGATCTTTGCAACTAATGCTCCTAGTTGAGGCAATAGGGAGATGAGCCAAATCGCTCACTCTATCCGCTCGAACCGGAATGAATGAGTGTACACGTCTTCCTTCATCACCAGCGATTTATACGCAAAGCGTCTCTCGCCGTACATGACCGCCTTCCAGCCAACCGGTGTCCCAAAGCGAAAGATCCGCGCTGTATGGTTGTGGTTATACTCGAGCTTCTCCCAGCACTTCTCGCTACTGGCATCCGGGAAGTTGTTGATATATGTGTCTGACAAATCATCAACGTCGAAGGTGACGGATTTCTTGGCCCGCAAAAACATCTGACTGATGGTCGAGATAAAGTCAAAAGGTTGCAACAGATGCATCGAGCCGAAACACACGACATGATCGTGCATGGGGGCACTGGCAAGAACTTCTTGAACAGGCCCAAGGATGAAAGGCTGCTCGTATAGTGTCTTGGAGAAAGGGAGCTTGGTCATTTCGACCGAATAGTCGAGGGCGGAGTATTTCGCTTTGACCCCATGGTCAATGGCAAACCGAGCAAATTCCCCGCTTCCCGAACAACAATCTAGAACGGTTCCGTTATAGTCGTACTTGCCAACGAATGGACTCAACCGGTTATCCGTGACGTTGGTGGAGTCGAGAATGGTGTAGTAAAGACGAGCAAGCCTATCATGCTGCCTCGCACAGCCCTCATTTCGCATGACATAATGTGGGACCTTGGCAAGTCTGGTAGATAGGAGGGTTTCGAAAAAGGCTGCATGACCACCAGGTAGGGTCTTCGCGATAACTAACGAATCCCATGGAGTCACACCCTGAGGATAGAAGAAGCGCGTTGTAGGATCCACGTTGGTGACAATGGGGGTATCTGAAGCCTCGGCCACGCGAATATTAACTGTCAAATATCCCAGGTACTCGGTACCGCGGACCTGCTCAAATGCAGACACGGCAGTTTCTTGCAGTCGGCGGCTCAAGTCTGACTCGGGTGCAAGAACCCACGTGGCTTCTTGACCGTCTTTGACTGCTGCTTGGTATTTCAAGGGTGTTAACGCGGAGGCGGTTCGCCCAAACAGCACGACCAGAATGGAATAATCGCCATCCTGGAGTTCTTGAGCCTGATTTGGTAGTAACAATGCAGTCGGTGGGGGCTGCTCATCGCCCTGGGAGTCGGAGGTTTGTGCCCTCTCCAGATTTGCTGCGTACAGGTCCAGCGCACTGTCCGGCAGTCTACCGATACCAAACAGATATTTCGAATTCAGATACTTGAGTGCTTTAATCCACTCATGATCGATGGGTTGCTGCATGAAATGAACAAAACAATCATTAGTCTGCAAATTAAGAGCTGAATACGTCGCCGTCTTACCAGATAGTTAATGAAAACATCAAAGTTCCCGATCTCGAGCTCGTCTATATCTTCGATAGCATGCTCTTTCCTAATCTGCCTTTTCTGCACTGAGTGCACTTCTTGATCGATATAGCTCGCGAGGTCTGGCTGCAAAATGTCAATATGTTTCCGACTAGACTGCGCATATATGGTGTGTCATTGCATACCTGGACAGTTGCTTCAGCACCCGAAGCTGGGCTAGGTGTAACCACGCAAATTTTCATTTTCAGTTCGTTAGCACCAAGACTGGCCGGTATCTGCAAATCTGTGGACGTGTAAAATCGTGTCTAGGCGATCCTCAATGCGTTTATCTGTGTGTCTGGATGGTGATAGCCTCGACTTTGAAGTGTCAGCGTCTTGAACCTGGTGTTCCCAGACCATGCCATAAACGGCAATTTTTTGTAACTCGCCCTAGTCCGAAAAAAGCAACCGGATTTGTATGGTACAGTCAGGCTCTGACTTAAAAACCTTGTCAGCCCAATGACATGCGACGAAGTGCAGATCGAGTCTCAACAGTCATGCAAACGAGCATAAACATTCCGATTCACACCATCTGCTTCGCAGATGGCAGGGTCGAGCGAGTAATAGGTCAACACCAAATCTAAGCACCAGCTTCTACGCGCAGAACTCAAGAATATTCCAGCAGCGTTGATCCCATCGTTCTTCCTCGACAACGCTGTCAACTCTTGTCATATCCAAATCCTGACTTTGCCGAACTATCATGGCTGCAACACGCAAATTGGGGCCTATTGACCAAGAGGGCGTCCGCCGGTATAGTAAGTTGTCTCTCAGAGTCTGCGCCCTGTGTGCCCCCGGCTGACAGCTGGCAGAACGCATTAGATCTTGCGATCAGGTTGAGAATCCCTTAGTCAAGTGCGTCTTGAATCAGCATATCGCCATTATTCCCGAATTTGCCCTTGAATGCGGTACGACACTATTCAATGTTCCCGTCGCCTACCAAACGTACGGAACATTGACACCCGGCCGCAACAACGCGATCCTCGTCTGTCATGCTTTCACGGGAAGTGCCGATTTAGAATCCTGGTGGAATCCGCTTGTGGGCGGCGGCGGCGTAGCGCTTGACACAAGCCGGTTTTTTGTCATATGTATCAATTGCTTGGGCAGCCCATACGGCTCAGCAAGTCCGGTGACTGCAGTCGATGGCGACCGCAACAAAGGCTGCTACGGGCCGGGTTTTCCAGCTACGACGATTAGGGATGATGTGAAGCTATTCAAATTGTTGTTAGACGACCTTGGAGTCCGACAAATCGCCGCTGTTATCGGTGGAAGTATGGGTGGCATGCATGCCCTAGAATTTGCTTACTTTGGCAAGAAGTACGTACGCACGATTGTCTCAATCGCGTCTTGTGCGCACTCGTCGGCTTGGTGCTTAGGGTGGAACGAGGCACAGAGACAAAGCATTTTCTCGGACTCGAAATACGACGATGGTTACTACGACTTTGACGACCCTCCAGTATGCGGGCTTGGGGCAGCACGGATGAGCGCAATGTTAACATACCGCTCCTGGAGCAGCTTCGAAGATCGATTTAGCAGACAACAGAACAACGGCAGACATGCGAATGGTAATATCGACCACAAGCAGCGCGTACAGCATGCGAATCTTCGCACTCCACGATCGAATCAGATTGTGTCACGTACCCGAGTCCATCGGAATGGTAACCACGATAGTCGAGAATACGAGTCGAGCGAAAGTACAAAACCAGACACAGTCTATGCAGCGCAATCCTATTTACGCCACCAGGGCGAAAAGTTCGTAAAGCGCTTCGATGCAAACTGCTACATTGCCATTACTCGCAAAATCGACACCCACGATGTCGCACGCGATCGCGCCAGCACGACCAAATTGGCATTGGAAATGATCCAGCAACCGACATTGGTTCTCGGAATCCCCAACGATGGCCTGTTTACGTACCGAGAACAGCGCGAATTAGTAGCTGCAATCCCGAACGCCCAATTCCAAACGATCAGCAGCAACGATGGCCATGACGGCTTCTTGTTAGAGCATCAACAGATCAACAAGTTCCTGAACGAATTCTTCGAACGCGAACTAGGGGAAATCGCCTCCCACTCATCATGAAAGCCGTTTACGCTACCAGCTAAGACGTAGCATATGAGAATTGGTTAGAGGACAAAGGGTGGATATCACAGCATGTGAGGCACAGCATATTGCTCCGGAAGAGACCGCATTTTCAACATTTGCTTGATACTCGTGCGAGGGGGTTCATAGAGGCCAATACATACTGGCCAAACTGTACAGCTTTTCGATAGTTCAAATTCAAAACTTGCAAACTGCAACACGCATTTGCATTACTTTCTAGCAACACTGATAGAATTTACAAAGACCCAGCATATACTCCATAAAGAAGCCCCAACGTTGGCATCTTAGGAGCAAATGCTTGGGCAACAAGTAGAATGTTGAAATGTACCAGTGAGGATGCTCAAACATACTTTAGTCAGAAATGAGTAAGGCTGATTAATTCGGCGTATGTCAGCTTTGCAACCATGTAATACTAGCAAATCATGCACAACGGAATGGGCCGGCCGCTTATCGGTAAATCTGGATAACCAAAATCGGGGCATGGGTTCAGGAATAGGCGCTCAAGTGGGTATTTTCCTTACTCCAGCTCCGTTTTCTTGTTGGGTTTCAAAGGTCAAGATCAACGCTGGCGCCTTTTCCCCATATCGTCCTCGCCGGGGTTGTTTGACATGAGTTCACACTGGACCTCTCGCCGTCCTCGCTGCTGGCGGTGGCCATCGTATGAACCGAAAAAGGCGATCAAATTCAGCGATCGACAACTCGCACTGGTTGTGCTTTTCTGCATTGGCAGCATTGCTGCGTGTTACGCCTGGGCGCAGGGTGCTGTCGCTTTTGGTCCGAAGCTCACAGTACACATCAGCACAGCGCCCGGGTTACTATCGAATACGGTGGAAGCAGGCAGGGTGCTTCTCTTGCTAGGGAAGACCAAGGACGACCTCCGCAATACAGATGTCAGACACACGACGACACAGTTTTTCGGCAAGAACGTCTACAGCTTCTATGGACAGGACGTAGTACTTATGGGCGGGAGTGTCGACGATATAGAAATTGGAGTATTTGGATGGCCCATCCGCGCGTTGGACGACATTCCCCAAGGCGTGTACTTTGTTCAGGCCTTCCTTAATATCTATAACGAAACGATTACCCGGAGCGATGGATCTATGGTGACGGTCAGGTTTCCGTGTGGGGATGGCAGTCCTGCCTTTGGAGGGAGTGGGAGCCTCAGTACTGATGTACGCGAATTCGAGATTCGACGCGGAAGGACGCAGACCATCAGTCTACAATTTCAGGCAACCGTCGAGCCCATTGAATTTGACGGGACGGAGATTGGTGGCTGCTCTCAGGGGAATTACAAAGACACCGAGCTGCTCAAATATGTCAAGATTCGAAGCGACTCTCTGAGCAGCTTCTGGAACAAAGACATGTATGTCGGCGCCAAAGTGCTCTTGCCTGCCGGGTACAATGCGTCGGATACGCGTACGCGTTATCCCGTGGTATACTCTCAGTTTCACTGGCTTGGGGGCGAGAGTTGGTGGAGTCACGATGCAGCCTTCACAGAAGCCTGGAACAGCGGCACGATTCCAGCTCAGGATGGGAAACCAGCACGGCCGACTCCCAAGCTCATTGTTGTCATGTTTCGCCATGAGAATCCATTCTATGACGATTCCTACGCTGTGAATTCGCCGAATCTGGGACCGTATGGCGACGCCCTAAACGACGAACTGGTGCCCCATCTGGACATGATGTTCAACACGATTGCGCAACCGTATGCGCGGATACAGGAAGGTGGTTCTACCGGGGGCTGGGCGGCCGCTGCCAGTGTCATATTTCGGCCAGATCTGTACGGTGCGTGTTTCGCTTCGTATCCAGATAGTCTCGATTTTCACAAGCACCAAGACAACAATCTATATGAGCAAGCAAATGCTCATGTCCGAGACAGCCTCCCGGTACCATCAAACCGGAAAGTTGAAGATGATGGCGTAGAGCGCGTCAAGGTCACCATGGAACAAGAAAATCATTGGGAGCTCACATTCGGGACGTCTGGGCGTAGTGCCCTACAGACTGATGTCTGGTTTGCCGTATTCGGCGTGCAAGGGCTCAACGGGTATCCTCTCGCCGCCTGGGACAAGGTTACAGGAGAGATATATCCGGATGTAGTGGAGCTCTGGAAACCTATGGATCTCACGCATTATATACTGCGCAATTGGGGTACCAAACTCAACCTGGGAGAAGTGCTTCGGGGGAGGATAAATGTCTACGTGGGCGGCGTGGATAGCTACTACCTCGACAAAGGCGTTGAGCAGTTCCGCATGCGAGTTACTGAAAAGGGGGGGCCAGAATGGGCCAATGTGACGGTTTTCCCGGGAGAGGCACATGGTGGAGTGTACAATCTGCTGCCGAAATGGACGTATCTTGACTTGCTCCTTCAATGGGTCGCGGACCATGCCCCCGGAGGGAAAACTCCCCTCTCAGATGAGTACACTCTAGGCACATCGAGAGGAAATATGTGGGAAGATGTTTTGGCATTTGGGGGCCGTCAAGCAGCACTTGCCCGCCAGTCACCACCTCATATTGACATGTACCCCTCTCATTGGTCTGATGGGCATTTACACGCTGAGCCGCAAGCCAGCGTTGGATGTTGGGATCCAGGTGTTGCGTTGAAAGCCCAGTGGCTCGTGGATGGTAAGGGCAGTAGGCACAATGTGTTTGATGTCAAACAACGAGAGACACTTACATTTTCTGGTCATGCGCCGGGCCGGACGCTACAGTTGGTCGTTACGGGCACTAAGGATGACTACATTGAGGAAACGAGACGAAGCAATGTCATTACCCTAGGATGATCATTACGAACCCACAGCGCCTGACATTTCATGTAATGTTCCTGTGTGATCGGTTTGGTAGCGTTGTGAGTCAGCACCAATGTGCCTGGTGAGTGCTGTCAGCAGAGTATGTGACTTTAGACACCCAAAATACCCTATGCTTTGAAATCATGTCGGCACATTTCTGTCATACTCAAGACGAATGTGAGTTCAGGCAAGGGGCAGGCAGGCATGTGAGGGTAGCGCCAATAATCAAGCTCCTAGTAGATTGTACGCAGCATAATAGCCTACCATAATAAATGTTTATTACTATTACTTACATGAAGTTTATTGATTATCTCCATAGCTTAAGTTAAGTACCTAGTTTTGATGTCATGTCAATCACGTGATCAGCGTCCCCCGATAATCATTACCTTCTGACATACACGTCCATGGGCCCTTAGCCTTCCTATCCTCCATCAATGAGAGGAACATTCTTGTTACTCACAACACTAACGAGTAAAGTCATAGCAATCGATTCCCAATATCTGACTACTTCACTCCAGCATGATGTTGAGGCGTACAGTCATATCATGCCTAAGAAACACAGTCAGACTTTCCTAGCACGCATCGTCCCAAGTCCTAACACTTAAGAGTAAGACCATTAGTCCCTTATGTCCTAGTCACATCTTCATATATCAAGTAACAGGCCTAGTTCCCGTTAAAACGCCACAGAATCTTAGCAGAATCTATTTCAGGATAATTGAAATCCAATCGTTTACAATTTGAACAACTTCAAAAGTAATAAACTTTCAAATACGAACTTTACAGTCAAACAATCACCATCGCCATGCATATTTCTCAGCTTATTTCTGGTGTCGGCCTCGCCTGCCTTGCTATTACTAGCGCTCAGCCAATTGAGGCAGGGTAAGTCTAGTCTAGTCTTTTAGCGATATCTTCTAGTTATGAACACTTGGCTAATAAGAGGTGAAATAGTCATAAGGCCCTAGGCCGTGA
>NW_006911497.1:0-37704 GCF_000523455.1 Bipolaris oryzae ATCC 44560 | reverse complement strand
GTACGTGTAAGAAAGATACTAATAGTACTGCTTAATTCACTCTGTTACTCTATATTTGTTATACTATTGTGTTGTTGAGATATATGCCCGCAGAGGTGCGCAAAGTTGGTAGGGTGACCGACTCGCTTGCCTGACCGACTCGCTTATCCGTCACGTTACATGATTTTGGAAGGAGTTTGCGGGGCTGGTTCGGCAGCCTGCATCCGCTTCCATCTCGAAGGATGCGCGCCCATTCCAACGTGCTGCACCATTGGCCCTTTGCCACGCGGGTGAGGTGCAAAATTGGCCCAAAATTAGCTATGCGACTTTTCGGTAGAAACGCCCTGCATTCGCCTCTGTAGGGGTCCGAAAAGAAGCGGACATTAGTTACCAGAAACGGCATAGTCCAGTGGTTCTTTGCTGGCTTCCTGATCTCCCGTTACCTGGGGTAACCAAATATTTCTGTAGGCCCAACGGTGTAACAATCTGCAGTGTCAGTACGTACGGAGACACCCAGTTCGTCTCGCAGAATAGTGGTTCTGCTTCTTAGCACAGCAGGTTGAGACCACTCTGCGTATAGGAGTAGGGCGTACACAGTAGGAGTGATGAGTGTTTCGAAATATGATTGACACAGCATGTATAGGTGAATTTAGTGATACCAAGTGGATCATCCTAAGTGAGAATCCAGAGCATCCTATATGATGCTTAGCAAATAGACATACTTAGCTACGGATGTCTCTATTCACATGAATACGAAGCTAGTTTAAAGTGACAGAAAACCTCTCGCGCACAGGCCACCAAGATCGTTCCATTATGTTTCTCGAGAACGAGCTCCTTCGCATGCTGCCACATGAGCTTGGACAGGTATTCGAAGTGAGCGAATACCTTTTACATCGAATACAGACAAGCGTATATTTACAGAGCAGGAGGCAACCATCTCTTCAATTTCACATCTTGCACGGAACTTCAAGACACCGTACCGCTCCCATTCGCTCCTCGTAGGCTATGCTAGCGAATGTTTCGATAAGATGCTAGCTCACCTCCTATTAGGAATCCCACCAACCAAATGCCACAGCTTACCTAATTTGTAGGTCTTATCTCAGCCAAGTGCCTCGACTCGAATTCAGAAACTGGTACACTTCAGACTGCACTATATGCCCCCTTTTTTAGCGACAAGAGTTTTAGGCACAGTCTGAAATGATATCAGGACTCTCTTGGATTAGTAGTTCATCCAAGATTAGTATTGATGCAACTGCAACTACACTTGCTTTACGGATCGGCAGATGTTTGGTAAAGCTTGGTATTCCGGACAAAGGTCCTCATAGATGTAGAGACTACAACTTTTACGTTATTAGTTTGATATACCTCTCCAAGCTTAACCCCAAATTCACAACAAATTGCCATTGACTGTTACCACGGAAGAAACGAGACCATATGTTCAAAACTGCAAGACCCAGTACAGGTGGGTCGATAGGAGTTCGTAGAAGGCCATCACTGTTCTCAGTCTCCTCGAAGTCAATCACCGTATACGCTTCATCGGTGATATAGCGCACCCAATGTAGTATGCGGTATTCTGATCGAGACAACATATCTTCACGAAAGGGCCTGGGAATAGAGAAGAGCCATTTCCCCAGGAAGATGGCACATTCGAAACTTGATATGGCATGCTGAACACTCCAGAAGAAAGCCTGGCTTCTAGCAACTCGATCGATTCCAAGTCTCACCGGGATACTGAGTGCGTGAGTGGAATACAATAGTGCGGATAAGAGCATGTCGTTGCGCTCTATATCTGGAACGCGCATGAGGCCGGCTGCAATAACGTCTGCGTCGCGGGATTCCAGATGCCGATATGGTCCAATGTTTAATGAGAGGCGTACATACGCCACTACAAGAAGTGCGCTTGACGTAAACGGGATAGGCCTTGACATGTTAGCGCATAGATGAAAGCATTGGAAAAATATTCTGCTCACCCGCTTTCATTATTTGGGTCGAGCATGGATTCTGGAGTTTGTTGCCAGAGTGAAGTCCATCCACGAAGAGCGCGTCCAATTACATGCATCTCAGCAACCGAGATGGTTGCAGGAGAATTCGCAGGGAACGAAAGCTCGCGCACCACGTGGATCCGTTGTAGTAGTGCATGTAAAAGGATGTAGTTACCAATAGGACTGGGAATGGGATGTACTTGCTCTGGGAAACTATTAGCATCACACTGAAAGCTAGAATCATTGACCGTAGCGGTGACTCACCTTCGTGTGTTGAGCTTTGAAGGAGTATGGACAGGGCTTGCTGGAATTGCATTTGCTCTTCCTTGCTATCACGTTGTAGGGCCACCCATTGTGCAGCGCTGGGAGCCTGCCACTCCTGTGTGCCGCAAGGAAGCCGTAATTGCAGCTCACTACTCCAGAGCAATGGGTTGATGTTGTAAGCAATGCTATGTACGTTGATGTAGCAAAATGCTACAAGCTTCGTACGTCTAGCGGACTCATTCTGCACCCAATTGTCCCACATGGCCGATCTGGAGGAAGTGCCACCAAGGCACGTTTCGCGTTCCTGAAGGCCAATATCCCGAAGCGCCTGGACTAGCACTCCTCTCAACGCAAAAGCTTGCTGCAGTAGTCCCGTCCTTTCCCATGTGGCAAATCCCACTAAAATGAGTAATGTTTTTGCCATATCAAGTGGTGACCATGGACCTGTCCGTCTACTTGTAGGTGGAACGTCTGACAAAACTTCATTGTTAGAAGTGACCAAAGCCATTGTCTGGGGGCTGAAGTGTGCCTTTTCCAGACGTAGACGCTCAAAAACAATGGCTTTGCCGGTCTGGAACAGACGCTCCGAACTCTTTCGCTCAAAGCAATACTGTGCTCCAGCGGCACACATGGCTAGGGTCAGCTCCAGGGGTGATGTCGAGGGGCTGTAAGTTGGCCCATGTATGAAGGGGAAATGTGAATGGAAGCCGCCGAAAAAGGCGGTAATGTAGCGAGTAAGAGTATGTCGAGATGGGATTTCAAAATTTGATATGGGAGGAGGAAAGGCCCCAAGAAGTGATACCAGAAAGTTTCGATGATCATCAGTGACAGTGTAAGTTCCGCTTCTGGTCCTTTCATTGCCGGGATCTCGAAGGCTTGGTTAACACGGCTGTGGTTTATTGCTGCAAGAGAAGACTCACTATCTTCTGAATGTGATCTCAGGTGCACCTGATCGTCAGCTGGCGCCGATGGCAGCCACGTGCTAAAAGGGGTACCGATATCCTCAGGACCCGGTGATTGAGATGTTTGCGGCTCGCGAGAAGCCCTTGTTGGCTCGGGCTGAGGCTCGCTAATTCGCATCCAGTCATAATCATACTCAGGCGTCCACTGCGCAGACAAGCCAACGCCATCAATGAAGTTGACAAAGTCGCGAAAGTCATCGAGCCCTTCATCACGATACGGGGGCGGTGGAGGCAGGTCTAAAATGTTACTCAGCATGCCAATTGCGCACCGAGCCATGCTAACGTTGGACAAAGAGTAGATAGGACTTACCCTGGGGAATCAACTGGGACGGGGCATTCTGATAGACGCGGGTGGAGGCGTGTAAATCGACATGATTTGCGTGGGGCTGGACGACAAGACGGGAGTCGGCAGGCGCTGTGGCAGGGACAGTCGACGCGTTAGACGCGATTGTGCGCACATGGGACGGTTCTTGGTGCTGTTGAGGCGCGGCTACATGAATTGCTGTTGTCGTCTCAGTCGAGCATGTTGACGTGGCCGCATCGGGGCTGTTGGCATGGTGCGTAATGCGCCAATGCCTGGTAAGCAGGTCCCGTCGCGTGAAAGCTGCGCCGCATCGACAGGCATATGGCTTCTCTCTGGTATCTAGGTCGTTACATCAGCTACTGTAGGCTTGCTTCAACGAAGCAGCGCTCAATTGGAGGCACCGACGCGTTCGGAGATGGCGGGTCAGGTGTTCTGCTCGCTTGAAGCTTCTCGAGCAATGGCTACAAGTGTGGGTGAGTTTATGCATGTGGCGGCAAGTGTTGGAGAGGAATTGGAGCGACGTGGGTCTTATGCTAAGTCCCGCCCAAGATGTCCCTTTCTTTAGCGCCTTGGCCAATGCTGGCGTGCGGGGTACCTCAGCGTCTACTCCAAGCCCCTTGCACACAGGCGGCCACGCCGAGATAACCATGTGTGTCGATCAAATCAAGCGGCACAGGCAAGTATACTACTAGGTACTACGCTACACTACACAGTAGTCTTGACTGGACACACATTCTCTCCGCACCAACATGTCGTCGCTTGTGAGATCGCTCCCTGGTGTCGCCGTCGTAACGGGCGCGGGAGGGACTGGTACGTTGGCGGTCGTCGTGTGAAGCACGTGACACGGACATTGCATACTCATCTCATGCTATCAATGTAGGTATCGGCGCCGCTGTCGCTCAGGGCTTTGTGCGCTCTGGCTGCTCTCGAATCGCCATTACCGATATCAACCCAGACACCCTGCGATACACCAAGGATGCCATACTTCGCATCAACCCCGCTGCGAGCGTCCTCGATGAAGCCGGCGACATTGCCGACGAAAAATTTGTAAATGCTTTCATGGACAAAGTAGCCGCTCACTTCACGAGGCTGGACTACGCTGTCAACTGCGCTGGAATTCTAGGGGGCGACACTGTCAAAGCAGTCGACATGCCCACCGACTTCTTCGACCGCTTGACTGCCATCAACTACAGGGGCACGTGGCTCAGCTCTCGTGCTCAGTTGAGGAACATGCTCAAGCAAGAGCCTCTCGCAGAACATCCCAAACAGAGAGGCGCCGTCGTCAACATCGCGAGCCAACTCGGTGTAGTCGCTAGGCCGGGTGCTGGTCAGTCCTTCCAAAGTAGGGCCGACTCTAGAGATAATCGATTGCTAATAGAAATGCGTAGCCGCCTATTGCGCTTCAAAATCTGCCGTTATCAACATGACCCGTGCTAATGCCATCGACTACTCCGATAGCGGCATACGCGTCAACTGTGTCTGTCCAGGTGTTATTGAGACACCCATGACCACCACTTCGCCAGCCATGGTCGAGGCACTGAAGCCCGCTATTAACATTGCTCCCATGAAACGAATGGGCCAGCCTGAAGAAGTTGCTGATGCAGTTCTTTTCTTGTGTTCTTCCCAGTCATCGTTCATCCAAGGCCATGCGCTCGTTGTCGACGGTGGTTACACAATCAATTAGTCTAGCTACGTACGACCTCAAGGTCGAATTGAGTTTTAAGAAGAACAGAACATTTTTGCTTCCCAGCAAATCATCAAGGATATCGCCCAACTGATCCATCATCCATCATGGCGCTTCATAGCTTTGTTGCTAGCTTCGATTCCTGCTCCATTCTGTTACCGATTTTCTTCCAGTCATTTGCTGACTCCCAAGCGAAAGCGGCGTCCAGCACCTTTTGCTCCTGCCACAAGCCGCCTACCAGTTGCATGCCAACTGGTAGTATGATCTGTGCATCTGCATTCGACGGTGCGAATCCCACAGGAAGTGACATGGCTGGGTGACCAGTCACGTCAAAAATCGCCGTATTAATCGTTATACCCATGCTTGGCTTGAGCGCATCCATTGGCCGATCTCCACGCTTCCAGTCTGCATTAGGTGGTGCCACAAAAGGTGTTGTGGGCATGACAATAACGTCGTACTTCTGGAAAAGTTCTTCGTATGAGTCACGCAGTTGCTGTGCAATGTTCATCGTTTTAGCGTAGAGACCAGGGTAGCTGTGCATGAGTGATAGACCGTTGATGATCGTATTCTTGGTTGATGGGAAGAGTTTCTGGAACGATTCGTCTGTCCATGGTTGCCGTGCTGCTTCGTAGGCTGTTGAGAATAGACCTCTTCGCCCGTGTGCATAGCCTAACATGCCAAGAGTACCAGCAATTCGTTGTTGGATAGTCCAGATGGCTGGTCCCTCGAGGTGGAGAGGCAACGACACCTCTTCGACAGTGGCACCAAGACGCTTGAAGGACTCAACCGCGTTCTGGACAGTGTTACACACTTCCTGGTCGACTATCCTGTGCTCGAATCCTTCTTTGAGAACACCAATCTTGAACCCAGCAATAGAGTTCTGAAGTCGTTGTGCGTAGTGTGTTGACCCATGTGTTGGTGCACCGAGAGTGCGGTCGTCGTAGTCGTCTCTCCCGCTGATAGCCTCTAAGCATAGAGCTACATCTTTGACAGTTCTTGCAATAGGCCCAGCGTGGTCACTGACTGGGTCGCCACTCGATACGCCTGTGTATGGGACCAGGCCGTGAGTAGGTTTTAGTCCTACACCTATCGCCGTACATTAGTCAACTGCCATAGCAGGGGGCGTTGTATAACAAGCGTAATATACTCACAGCCACAAAACGATGATGGCACACGGATACTGCCTCCCTGATCAGCACCAATCGCAATGTCGACAAGTCCGCCGCCGACTACAGCGCAGCCCCCTGACGTGCTTCCGCCAGCCGAGAAGCCCTCTGCATATGGATTGTCTACATGCCCTTGTGCCGAAGTAAACGAGGAGGTTGAGTTGCAGAAGTTCTCGCATATTGTTGTTCCCACAATATCAGCACCAGCGTCTAATGTTCGTCGGACTACTGTGGCATCAGAGTCGGAAGTCCATGGCGGAATGGCGTCTGTTCCAAAGAATTGTGGGACACCAGCAACTGCAATATTGTCTTTGAGACAGACTGTCTTGCCTCGAAGTAGAGTCGCTTCCGGATTGCCGCGGATGAGGAATTTATGAGCCCAGGCGTTGCCATAGTCTTGCTCGTCTTTTGATGGCCGGTGGAGTTGTTCTCTTGGGTACTTGTTGAAGTCTGCACGTGCTGCGTAGTCTGGCAATTCCAGTACATGTTGAGCTACATCATGCACGGCAGCCAGGAGTTGTTGGTAATCGCGTGACTCGTTGGGTAATATTCCATTGGTGACGCCGATGCTGCTCAATACCGACTCTGCCTCACCCTCAGCCACGAGGTTTTCACTATACACGTGTCAGCATACCATCAATCTCATGATTCGATAGCCGGAATGGAACAAACCTGATTGGGGAGTCAAAGAAGACGGACATGTTGAACAGATGACGTATGACTGCACAAAGGAAAACTGTTCAAAGGGCTGAATTTGCAGTTGAAAAGTCGCTGAGCTGCTCGATGTATATAGCATCCAACTCTCTATTATAAGCAGGAATATTTTACGTACAATGCAGCCAATAGCACTGAATTTGAAGATGTGGAGGGTCGATGGTTTTTCAAAGGACGCTGATGTGATAGTCTCTCCAACCGACCCCAACTGACGCACGCACGCTAAAGTGGGTACCGACACTAGTCCATCTAGTATGAGCTTGTAACACAGATGGTTCAATATCCCAAGTAGATGACTAACTTACCGCTCATCAATCTACGTAAGTTAATTTCCGACACTCTGGATACATGTCCTCTTTCCTGTCTGCACCTAGCTTCTTTAGACTACACCTGCTGCATGCCCTTAACCAAAAGCGACTCTTCCATCCGTTTATAGAGTTGTGATCGGCTTAGGGCATAACCATATCTAGCTTGAATGTCTACATAGCTCAAACACAAAGTAAGATTTTGCCACAAGGTTACTCATGACCATCGCGTGATGTTCAGGCTGTCAGCAATCACGGGTAGTTTGAAGTTGAGGGGTCAACGGAATTCCACCTCGGCACTTATCAGATGCACATGTTCTACAGAAGAGACACTGGCAGGCACCCAGAGAAGGCGGTACCGCATTTGATACCCGCAATGACCCTCTACTCTCAATATGGTCATTGGACCGACTAGATTCTTGGGTGTATGTGTGCTGTCGGCGACCCGCGCATCGTCTGCCAATATTCGCTCAGTCAAAAAGAACCAATCAATCTTTTGCAGCCGTATATAATTCTGCCTAGAGACCCTGACTGTCCACAGTTGGTTATTTGATATTGCCGACTGACTCGTGTACCGGTAACATGTATAAATAATTCTGGTACGACTTGCTCAAAGCGCCTGAAGACCCAATAGCAGGAGTTAGTAGCCACATGCAAGCACATCACGGATGATATCATCTTCTCTGAAGCGACTCGCAATACACCGACAAGGCTGATTTGCTTCTTCACACTGCTTCCAGAAGCTATGCTCTTTGTGTCGGGATGATGTCACCGAACCTGGGCGATGCTCTCAAACATCCCCCTGTACGTTGATCGGCTCCGCACATGCACGAGAGATCATGTGGCGCCATCGTGGCATCTCACAACACGCCTCGTAACAAGAGCGCTGTGGAGGTGTGTACACCGCCGCCACTTGGGCCGAATGCATTCCCTCTGGGTCGACCGGATATAATTGGAGGTTGGAGGTTGGAGGTTGGGGTTGCTGCGATAAGATAAGCGAGGATACACATGGTGGTACGCAGGGTCGGGCGCTGTAACAGGGCCCCGATTCCCGTGACCACGCCGACTAGTCGCTATCGGCTGCCGTGCCCCTCCATCTGCTCGTTACCCCGCGATAGCTCTCTGGGCTCAGTATCAAGGTAATAAGCAGATCAACTTCCGGCACAGCCGGTCAACCTGTTAATTCGCATTGAATCTCAGTTGATAACACTTTCTGCGGACCCGATCAAGTACCTTACTCGAGAGTATACCCCACCTTCCGCGTCATCCAGCAACAATGGGCAAGAAGCGTGTCCTCATCTCCTATGGGATAGATGTCGATGCTGTTTGTGGTTGGCTGGGGTCCTATGGCGGACAGGACAGTACCAGCGACATCAGTCGTGGGCTCTTTGCGGGAACTGTTGGCACCCAGCGTCTACTAAAGTTGTTCAAGAAGTACGATATCAAGACCACATGGTTCATTCCAGGGCACAGTCTAGAGACTTTCCCTGAAGATATGGCGGCTATACGCGATGCTGGCCACGAAATTGGCCTTCATGGATACAGCCACGAGAACCCTGTTGACATGAGCCTTGAGCAGCAGAGAGATGTCCTTGATAAGACATATCGCATGCTGACCGAGTTTGCTGGAAAGCCTCCTCGGGGCAGCGTGGCTCCATGGTATGATTCGTTTTAACATGATACGTCTGTGTACCATGCTAACGATCGTCAAAGGTGGGAGACAAGCCGTGAAGGTGCCGAGTTGCTACTCTCATATGGCATTGAGTATGACCATAGCATGAGCCACCATGATTGCCAACCCTACTATCTAAGGACTGGCGACTCATGGACCAAGATTGACTACAAGAAGAAAGCTCAGGATTGGATGAAGCCATTGGTTGCAGGTCAAGACACTGGCCTCGTAGAGATTCCTGCCAATTGGTACCTTGATGTAAGAGCGACATGGCCCATTTGGCCTTCACATTGACTAACATACAATGTCTAGGACTTGCCACCGCACATGTTCATCAAGGGCTCTCCAAACAGCCACGGCTTTGTCAATGCACGTGACACTGAAGATCTCTGGAGGGACCATTTTGACTACTTCTATCGCGAGTATGACGAGTTCATCTTTGTAAGTTTTCACCAAGCTGTATACTGCTATCACATAGTCGTAGCTAACATGACATGAATAGCCTTTGACAATTCACCCTGATGTATCTGGGCGACCACACCTGCTTCTCATGCACGAAAGATTGATTGAACATTTCAAGAAGCATGAGGGCGTCGAGTTTGTAACAATGGAGCAGATGGTGGACGAGTTCAAGAAGAAGAACGCGCCAGCTGAAGGTGCCCTACTTCCAGCTCCCGTAGGAGCGAAGCTGAAGGGATAAACAAAGGACATGGCTGACCTAGAGCTATCTTGATATCATATCGAATTTTGTCGCGTCGTTAGTTTGGCTTAATCATCATAGTTCGATGCAGAATAATCACTCAGGTATCTTGACTCAACCCCCCTATATCGTTATTCGCTCGTTACATAATATGCCGTTCGTGATAACGAGTCACCAACCATGTCCAATAGAGCCATTTCCATAGGCGGCAATCATCCTCCGTGTGCGCACCAACAACACCCACGACAACAAAAACCATGCATCAATTTAGCAATCTTACACAATGTACCATTCTACCCGTCAATCCATCTCCAACAAACTAGTTTCCCCAGGATATTCCTTGTCATCCACCTGTTGGAGTAAATGGGTAAGTCGTGTGTGTAAGTAGGAGTAAGTCAAAAATCCTCTTACTCCGTCGCAAGGACTAGCGGGCCAACAAATCCCTATTGGATCCATCCCAGGGTTTGCAGGGCTGTGACACGTCAACGTTTTGGAGTAACTTGTTCCGAGCCGCCGCCACACCCCGCTGCAACAATCCCATATCTGGGCGGGGCCACCTCCAAACTCCCTCCGGGCCGTAAGTTTCCGCGACCCACATCCCACCCCCGGATTCTGCGATAGCGCGAGCGCGGGTGTTGCTCATGGTGTAATGTAGACGTGCACACACGTTGGATGGGAGGCGCGCTGAGGAGGGTGATTGGGTGGTTTGATTGAGTTGGGTTTGGATGGGAGGCATGGGTGCCGATGTGCTCGAGTGAGATAACTAGAAGGAATATGTCATGTTATTATTTAGTAAAACGTTTTTCTAAAGAATATGGGAGATAGGAGGGGATAATATTGTGACCCTCTCCCAAAAGAGAAAGAGAGAGAGGGAGAGGGAGGGAGGGAGGGAATAGAATGTTGGAGTAAGTAGCATGTTTTCTGCCCAGGATTTTTTTCCTCCTCCCAAATATGTCTAAGAAAAAAAACACAATCTATACCCTATTACAACAAAAAAGAATCCCGTCCAAATAACAACAATCTTAGGGGAAATAATCCTAATCCCTTTCTTTAGAAGCACATTACTCAAGTACCTGCAGAAAAATGAAATCCCATCCAAGCCCACTAAGCTCTAGAACTCTCGCCTAACCCGGGCTACCTGCTCTTGGTCCCCTATTAACCCATGCTTAGTTGCTCGGTGTTCCTACGGTGAGTTCGCGTCCCATTCCAGGGTGCACCAGGGTGCCTGTGCGATACCTATCAAACGCCAACCAGCACACGGGAGCGAGGTTGGGGAGGAGAGAGGGGGGGGGTTCCCACCCACCGGCCGCGCCCGTCGACCCAGCAGCCAGAGAAAAAAAACGCTTAGATAAATTGAGCGTCACCTTATTCGATTTAGGGTTTTTTTTTTGTTACCTCTCCTCCTCTCTCTCTCTCTCTCTTCTTCCTTCAACCTTTTCTGTTTTTATATATCAGAGAGGGTTGTATATATATATATAAACGGCCCCACCCCCCTACTTCTGGGCTGTTTGTTTTGTTTTGGTTCCCTCGCCTACCTGGTCTGCTTTTGTTGCTTCGTGGTCCAGTCGCGTTCGCGGAAATATGGCGGAGAAGAACGAGGATGTTATTGCACCGGCGCCGAGCCATAGCTCTGGAAGTATCGGTGAGACCAAGTCTGACCTTGAGAATGACAATGAGGTGTTTAAGAAGGGGGAGGGGTATGAGGATTTCCGTACCGTGGGATGGGTTCAAACGACTATGATTCTGTTGAAGAGTAAGATTTGAAACTTTTTTTTGGGGGGGGGAGGTTGTTATGAATGTCAACATTTTTTTTTCGCGCAATTGCTGACTTGTGCAACTTTAGTCATCTTCGCAACGGGTGTGCTTACTATTCCCTCGGCCATGTATACCCTTGGTGCTTTGCCGGGTGCTATCAATGTCATTGGCTGGCAAGCTGTCAATACGTGGGCTGCGTTGGTACTGGGACAGTTTCGCATGCGGCACCCGGGATGCCATTCCATTGCTGATATGGGTCTGCTTGTTGGCGGACCTATCGTCAAGGAAATCACCGGTGTTCTTTTCCTGGTCGCCTTCGTTATTGTGGCGGCATCGGGTATCGTGGGTGTATCGACTGCACTCAATGCGCTCTCCAACCACTCGCTGTGCACAAACTACTTTTCGCTCATTGCAACGCTTATGGTCGGCCTTTGTGCAAGCGTGAGAAAGTTTGAGAAGATTGCTTGGATCACCTGGGCTGGTTTTGTTTCAGTCTTCATTGCCGTCTTCATCGTTGTGTAAGTTCTTTTCCATCTTTGATCTGCTCAGCTCGGCGCGTGCTAGCAGAGAATCTTATTTCTCTCTTTTTTTTGCAATTGGCTTACACAAACGTCAGCGTTGGAGTAACAACCCGCGATCGCCCTGCTGCAGCACCTCAAACCGGTCCTTATGATTTCGGATACCATGTTATCGGCCATCCAACATTTGCAGCTGGCATCACAGCTTCAAGTACGATTTTCTGCTCTTCAGCCGCCACCTCTGCTTTCCTCCCCGTCATGTCAGAAATGCGCAATCCCCGCCACTTTGGCAGGTCGGTAATGACATGCATGACCTTTGTCGGTGCCGCCTATCTGTCTTTCAGTCTGGTTGTATACAAATGGTGTGGTAAATGGGTTGCTTCGCCGTCCCTGGGAAGTGCTGGACCTACCATCAAAAAGGTAGCATACGGAATCGGTATCATTGGACTGCTTGTCAGTGGTGCCCTCTACGTCCACATTGGTGCCAAGTACATTTTCGTCAGGATCCTGCGTAAGTCCAGACATCTGCAGTCCAACACGTTTGTCCATTGGGGTACGTGGTTTGGATGCGTTGGCGGCATGACCATTGTCAGCTTTCTGATCGCCTCGGGAGTGCCAATCTTCAACTACCTACTCAGTCTTGCTGGAAGTCTTGCGTTTGCTCCCCTAGGAATTGGTTATCCGGGCTGGTTGTGGATCTACGACCACCGCGACCACTGGAGAGGGTCATTTCCACAAAAGATGATGTACTTGTTGCACGTTGCGTTTATCGGTCTCTCTGCATTCCTGACTGTTGGAGGCACATATGGTGTGATTGTTCAGATCAAGGATGCCTACAAAGATGGTTCGATTGATTCTGCGTTTTCGTGCGCAGATAACAGCAATTCGTCCTAGTTACGTTTAGATGCTTTAATGGTTACGTCCACAGGAACGCTTATTTAATGTCTTCGCTCTGGGAGCTTTGTTCCATCAATTCAATTCTTGATTGATATGACATGTTGTGTAGGATAGTAGTTGTACGTGACTCTGGCAAAATGAGCTTCTTATCAAGTGTCTAACCAAGTTTGTAAGGAACCAATAAATGAATCTGATGGACCTGAAAGGAGTATTGGTCTTATCTCAAGTTTCATTGGACAGGTGATTTAGTGTGGGGACTTGGATTAATCGTTACCCTAAAGTGCATATTTTCAAGGATACATTGCTGCATGACAGTCTGCCAAATTTATTCATGTAACCGCATAAGCAACACGGCTCCACCATGGGCTAAACAGCCTATCAACACTGAAAGATTAGACACGCACCAATTTGAGTTCATGGACCACGCACAGTTTCCATAACTCTGGGTCACTACCATGACTTCTCAATAGCATACGCACGTACGCGCCTGTATCCCTTCCGTATCCAACAGGTGAGAATTCTTTTGCCTGAAAGACGGTAATACGGAAGAATTGTCGGCACTGACGCTCATTTCGTAACCATGACTACCCACCGCATGGCTACCCACTGCTTAGCTTGTTGTCCGGTAATGTACGTACAAGGTATTGCAGACACTGTGTTATACAAAGCCGTGGTTGAATATTCCCGGATGGCGTGAGGAAGAAAATTCTGCGTGATATCATGCCAGATGAGGTTGGGTAAAGTGGGTCAAGGAAATGAGACTGCTTGTAGCTGGTAGTGCACGAACTACAGGATTGCGAACATGGGCTCCGTGGGATCATAAACACGGGAATCTAAAAAAATGCGGCTATGGTAGCTTGAACTGGTAGCATGTATGAGCGGATAATCGGCAGCGTCGATCCAGGATCATCCTCCCGGCTTTAATGCCTTGGTACAGTAGAGTGATGACTTACAAGTCATGTCTATGTAGTGTATGTAGGCACGTGCTTAATGTCCTATCTGAAAGCCTCCAAGGGGGCATACCGACGGGCGAAGCCCAGGGCCTACAGTGATGCAAGCCACGTCTAATGTCTAACGACACACAGTGGACTACCTGAGCATCCGCCAATACCAAAGTTCCTTTCGGGTGTCATGTATGACTGCACTTTACATATGGACCTCAAGTCATCTAGCCTCTTGTTAGCAACCCCCTGCAGAGAGAGACACCGCAGCAGTATCTGCATCATCTCGTCACGTGCTGCCTCCTCGCTCTGCTGTTTCGTATCCGACGTGACCTGATACACATACGACACATACGATGCAATATACAGAGAGACAAGAGTGACAATGACTGGCTCACAGGAAGGGAAGCTGGTATGAAGATGAAATGTTGCTTTTTGAGGGTTGCGTTGTATGCGCCTTATGTCCTCTTGTATACATTCTGTCATACTCGTGGTACGGGTCGATGCAACGAATTTGGAATCACAGACTGCCGTAGAGAAAAGTAAATCTTCATTTTGTTATGCTCAAGCGGATAGACATGGGTTGCTAGATAGGGGGTAACAACGTTGAGAAGGCTGGATGAAGCTTGTTCACATTTTCTCAAAGTATACGATAGGTGGTACGCAGGGAATGCTTCAAAGTGCCCCCCCCCCCCCAATATGTGCTGTTGGCTGTGATCGGGAGTAAGTTAAATTGCGACTTGAGTATGTAAATTTTGGGCATTCTACGGTATAGTACCGGGCAATCCATGCGGTTGCGTTCGCTAAATAAAACAGACTACCTTTCAGCCAGCTATCAAAATAATGTTGATGGCTGACCCCTGAAATCTGCTTCGGTTCTCAGCAGCCGCAGCGCCAGCATGGATGCATCCCAGGAGTTTTCCAACATTACCCGTAGCTTCATGTCCGTTCAGCTAAACAAGTGCCCAGGATCAGTGCCCATCCGCAGATTGCAGATGCGTTCCCTTGATGTCAACAGATCATGCTAAAGAGAAAAAGGTACTAATTGAAGCTTAATAGTGCTTGTCATTAATGGTCTTTGCCCAGTTGTACTTAGATTGAACTGGGCAGTGACAGGGACGCTATTAAATGCCGATCCTGCCTACGTACGCGAGACCAGCACTTCCTAGTATTGCTGCATCAGTGTGATATATATCAAGGTTTCCCGAAGCTTTGACGATGCACGCCTAACGCCTTGTCTTGGTATTACTACAAAGTTACTAAGAAGATCCCCCGGGGTTTCAGGTTATCGGCTGTAAGGGTATTTCTAGCATCGCAAATACGCATGACGATGTTCAGCTGCAGCATCCCTCTCATGTACCGGAGCAACCTTGTCCATCGGTTGTTCCTGGTTAGTTGGGTAGCATCAGGTGTCTAGGTATAGGCAGTGTACTTGAATCATTACACTGAGTGTAACTGTGACTAAACGCTGCTGAGTGAGTCATGTAGTATTAGAAAACGTGTTTCAAAAAAGACACCAGTTCTTTGAAGAAAATTGGTATCGACATGATGATTGCCAGCTTCATGCGACGGCCAAGCAAGTATCAACTGCACGAATACGAAAATAGAATAGAAGATTACCATGCAGCGCCTGGGGACGTTCAATACCGCGCCTCTATGATCCAGGAAGTAAAACGTCTAGGCGAAAAGGATCGTCTCTCGATTTAGGTTTCGGAGCGTATACCACTGCAAGCGAGAAAAAAAAACAATAATAATAATCAAAGTTTGGGGGCTTTTGTATGATCGCAAATCAAGTGAGACATGCTGGGACACTGGCGTGTCATCCTGCCTTCATTCTAGCCCTGGTTGGAATGTGGGGGCCGGCCTGAAGCGACGCAATAGGCTTTTCTCTTTTCCTTCAACAACCCCGCCAACCATGATCCCATCAGCTCTCTGCCACCTGCACAGCCTGGGCGCTCCACATGCGTATGCGCCTTGCAGCCCCTCGGAATACGCGCCCCTCTGCTCTGACCGGTGGCTGACGTTGGCCATGTTAAACTAAGTAGTAAGAATGTTTCCACTTCTTACTAGCCACATGCCTTAGTCACGCATCAACTGGGAAGAAACCTGTCAACCCCATCCACCACCACGATGGACACGCGTGGTGGAGAGGCTAGAGCGGAAGCAATGCGGTTACTGCCGCTTGGCTCGAATCCAGTTCGGTAACCGAGCATAGCTAGCAAGGAACTTGGATATTTGCGCATGCATAGTCTCTCAGCAGCTTCTATGCTTTTTTTTTTCTTACAAGACGCTCAATGTAGTCTCTGCATTGCTAGCTGGCAGTTGTTGACGTGTGACGAGTTTCAACCGACGCAATCGGGCCTTATCAGCCCTTCAGAAAGTATAGTAGTACTTTGTAGCTCAGCGTTAGTTCCTGTGGCCTCAGTTATGGCTGCAGCCATGCTTCTGTTCAGGTTCAAGGGCTAGGAATAAGCGATGCGGAAAGATTTGGCAATAGCATGAAATCTGTTAATCTTGTGGGACTTTATTATCGTTTAGTGCTTGTTCAGCTTGGTGCTGTGGTACTCTGGGTAAAACAACGTGTTGAGGACTGCCCTGATTAGCTTGCAGTTGGCTTTCTTCTCTTGGGATACTCTATATGGCTGTCGCTCCGAATGTGAACAACGCCAAGCAGCAAAGGAGGACTGGGTGTAGAAGAGATAAACGCAGCCGCCGAGGCAACTTAGACTGCAGATAGTTGGGAGGGGCTCGATATTGCCTATCCCCACACCGTGCTAGTAAGCCAACAACGCTATTGAGGAGCTTGTAACAAAGATATCCACAATTCTCAAATCATGTGTATTTTGGGTCGCATGTTGGGTCGCATTTGAGGTTTAATCGCCTGACTCTTTGAGACATGCCTAAGACATGTCTAAGTAGAAAACTTGAGGAATTACGTTCGCAGGACAGCAAGTATCGCCGACAAAAGCCCTCTTTGACAACACCCAAGCTATGTTGCGGCCCGAAGATCTTCGAGATATAGATGAAATGTAATAACAACTATAGAGCCGCCAAGCAACATGTACAGCAACAGGGACAAGGCCGAAAAGAAGGCCCTGTTGTCGAACTAAAGCTCTGAGGTCATGCCGCTCTGCAAGACTTTGCAATTTTGCACGGAAATAATTTTTTCGTGGATGTGGGGTGCTTGGGGGTTTAGAAGTGGGTGGGAAAGGCGCCGTAGGTGATCGATGCAACGGTTAGCTGGTTTTGTTAAGTAAATGTTCCTAGTAATTACCCGTCTCATTTGCCTGGTAGTAAACTGCCAACTCTATGCACCATGTCCTAGTATAGTTTATATGGGGCTTTGTGTAAGTATTATTTATAGGTGAGAGAATGAAAACCTAATCGCAATGCTATACACGACTTAATAGCATTTACTACATACTTGCATCTTCTCATGAAGGCAAGGAGACGGCTCGCAACCCATGCGCAGACTTGATGCGCTATAATTTTTGCTTGTATAGCTGTGCGTATAGCTCGTATCGTGTACGCAGTAGTTTATCGTGAAAATACTTTTCATCTTTTGTTGTTTAGCAGAGATACTCCAATAGGTATCTGCACTAGCGTTAAAAGCGTTTGGGAAAGTAATCGTAAGCTAAAATGACATTCAGTGTAACATCAGATGCACACTCACACACACGTTGCTCTTGCATGATGTCTTTGCAGGGTTGTATCACGACGTGGGTGCCATGCTACCGAGCCGTGCGCTCCTGAGAACTGAGTTGATGGTCACTTCGCCATGTGATTACACAGATGAAATTGTTTTGGTCAACCCGCCTCTACTTAGTCGCAGCGTCAGCTGCGCCGAAATAGTTCCTACCGGGAATGACCTATTACGAACCCTTGTACAGAGTGACAGTTTTCCTAGTTTCCTTGGGCCTCGAGGCGGGCGGTCCGCGCGCCTCGTGCCCCGCCTGAGGACCACTTGGCTAGGAATGACGAGCAAAGTCGATCACTGCAGTCTTAGAGCGGGATACAGTCGTCATTGCACATACATCGGTTTGCGATTATCGATTCAGTTCTGGGACCTGCGTTTACAGCTGAATCAGCGCGGTCAAACTTTGGTGGTGGGGGTAGGGAGAGAGGCTATCAAAACTATATTCTCACGCCACCCGTATCTGACTCTCGGCATCCTAGGCTCAAAATGCGGATCGACTTATGGACATGGTTGCAAACAAGTGGCTATCGGTAGAGACGTGAGCCCCCGACCAAACAAAGCCAATCATGGGCTGCAGATCAGCGGACAAAGGCCCTTTTCTGAGAGACTCACGTTTGAGACTACATCCCTGCCTCGAATAGGGCCAGGATATGGTCGGGGTACAGACTTTTGAATGACGCAAATCTACGGAAAACGAAGAAAAAGAAAGTGAGCGAGCTGGTAAGGCCGCGGTGCGAGTTTGTAAGCGAGGAGTGTAACCGGTCAACGACTATACAAGCTAAGGGTGTTGATGTTAAGGACGTGAGGCACCGAGGCATTTGTGTAACGTCATGGGGCTGCATATGCGCATCATACATGTATGTGAGTAAATAGAGCGAAGCACATGTGCAGAAGACGGGGAAAGGAACAGGCAGTCAATAGTAATAAGTAAGGCAAGGCAGGGCAAGGCTGACCCTAAGTAGGTACCCTGGGAAGAGGGTGGTTTAGGAGGGCATGTTCGGTGAAACTGCTCGGTGCAGACGGTATAACGTCGGAGATTTGCCAGGTTACGGGCGATCTCGAGGGTGGAAGGATGACAGTCAGAACGTGCTTGCCACGTGTGTATGGAGTAATGTGGTGGAGTCCTATTGGGAGAGCAGCTACGAGGTACGAGAGGGCGTCGCAGTCATGCCGTGTTGCAGAGATGAGGGGCTTGAAAGGAAAAGAGCTGTGTGGTCAGGCCTGACTCGAGGCCGTGTTCTGGGCTGTATGTGAGAGGCGCCACTTCGCTTGCTGTTGGGAACCCATGTTCATTGTGACCCGAATCGGAAGGCGACGTACACAATGGCTTGTTTCAGCGCTCGGTGTTGGGCCCGGGGCGGCATGGTGGATAGGAGAACGACTGCTAGCCTTGAGGGCGGAGCGCGAGTGTTTTCGGCAGCTCCGCAACCACCATGCGCACACACACACATAGCACACCCGTCCGTGTGGGTGTGCTATGTGTATGGATATGGGGAGAGCATGTTGGTAGCGGACACGTCGGTTGTCTGTCATCAGGCGTAGTGGTGAAACGACCAGAGGGCTCGAGGCCCGGCCCAGTCCCAGGGAAAGAGGGCAAGAGTGGCATTTCTTTTGCCATTCTAGTGCGCATGTTGTAGTGGATCCTGTGCCTCGTCCGTCAGCGCTGGCACACACCCCAGAAGCGGAGATACGAGTTGGTGCCAGGGGCGTTTGGAAGCGTGATTGGAGGTGGGAAACCTTGGGTGACAGGCATGCGGCGTGGTTAGCCGTGTTCCGCGTCGGCCCGCATGCTGTGCAACAAATCAGCGCCGTGCATCACAGGTCTAACCCTTCTTCGCATCCGTCCAGCGACAGCCCCATGTCGCATGGCCAGCAGGGTCAGAGCACCCTGAGTGCGGCCAGATGGGCGTTGAAGGTAAACTCAACGGGCATGGTGCATGACACTGCCCTGGCCCGGACCATGGCACTGGAAGCCGCCTTATTTGGCTTTATCTGCGTCAAGCCGCTCGCGCTGTGGGGGGCCTATAACTATACCCCCGGTTCCAGCTGCAACTGAACCCCTTCGCGACGACTCCGCTGAAAACCGCTCGTTATGCTGTGAGGACAGAAGCTGCCTTGTAGTCATCATGGCGGGCTCAATTACAAACAATCGCTTTGACATCATCAATGGAAAGCAACTGGCTTTGCTTATTGCACCCCTCCTCTGCTTTGTCGTAGCCTCGGCCGCTGTCGCCGCGAGATGGTACACCAGGAGCGTGAGAAGAATAAACACCCTGACCGAGGATGTTCTCATGCTGGCTGCTCTGGTAAGGCTGAATGCTTGGTTGGTTGGTTGATGTTGAATCACGCTAACATTCCAAAGGCTATGAGCTTCGTCGTAGTGACCATAGTTTACGTTTTGGTTTTTCTCGGTGGCGAGGGCTTGACAAGTGACCAGATCAAGGCGGATCCGACAAAAGATTTCGACGTCGTAAATCGCTTCTGGCTACGAGTATGTTTGAAGCCAAGTCATTGCAACTCACTCGTTGCTAACTCGCATCCAAGTTACAATTCGCACTCGACATTTGCTGGGCCACATCCATTGCCACTGTTCAAATCGCTTTCGCCAAGGCCTATCTCCGCCTGTATGAGAGAAAACGCATCGCTCAGACCGCTTGCTGGTGCTCCATAGGGCTGATCTCTATCTGGTACATCTGGTCGCTCGCCGGCTGGATCAGCATGTGCCACCCACCTGGAAAGTGTGAACTGCAGAGCAAAAAATCTTGTATTATCATCGGATCGCTCCATGTCTTCTTCAACAGCGTCATCCTATTTGCCCCGGTGCCCGCCATATTGGCAGCCGAGCTGTCGGCCAAGAAGAGGTGGTCGGTCATGATTCTGTTTCTCCTCGGATGCTTGTAAGTCAAAGCGTTCGACAGCCCAGCCCTCGCGTTATTAACAGTGTGCAGCTGCACAATCCTCGCCGTCCTGCGCATCGACTGCGCAATCAACGTGTTCGGCGACGTGGAAGAAGATCCCATTGGTGCGTCTTGGTGGCGCGTCTGCTTCTCGCCTATTGAAGTTGCTGTCGGAATTGTCTGTTGCTGTGTTCCTAATGTTCGTTCGCTGCCATCCTGGCGTAGGGCTTCTCCAATCGCGTCCAACGAAAGTCACGGTCTCCGCCGACTCAAGTTCCGGACGACAAGCAGTGGCTCTTCTACGTCGAATTTGAATGAACCTTCGCAATGGATGCCGCATGCCTCGAAACCACAAGCCGCGGCATTCGTCACTCTGACCAGCGATTCGGACACCCTTGAGCGGACCGGATCTCTAGGCGCGAACGAGATCAAAATCACCAAAGAGTACAATCTCGATCGGCTGTGATTGTAGAGTCATAATTATATCAAGATTATACAAACCCGAGCCTGATGTCTTTCGGTGTTGAGAAAAAAAAGAATAGATGTCTGTGGAGCACGTTGCTACTGGATGCAGAATGTCAACCTAATTGTCCGCAAGTGCCAACAACAGCGACGGCAGCTGCGGTCGGATCTACCCGTTACCAACGCGTGTGGATGACGTCACTGTCGTACTTGACCTTCAACCATGACTCTTGATCAACACCTCTTCGCATCACTACCTACCCAATCTGAGAAGCATACACCATGGCGCCCAGACCGAACGCTCGCATCACCACCCTTCTTCGTTACACATATCAAGCCAACATGGTCTTTTTCGCCGGATTTGCAACGTGGTACTTCTTAAAGAGTCCGGATCAGAAACTATCAGAAGATTCACCCCGACAGAGCAGCGCGGACGATCCAAGAACGAAGTCGTAATCTCGAAGGGGTAGGATGGTATGCAGGGAAGCATTCAGAAGAAATACGGATTCGCGAGACAGTGGTATAGAAGAGAAGGGCGTCAAGCCACAACCCCCTGCTGTGCTGGGGGTGACGAAAGAAGAAATCTAGGAGCAATCCTTAGGCTCGGGAACGATGGGTTTTACGCGAGACTAGACACTAAACGGCAACGACATACATTATTCCCCACCAACGGTCGCGATCGACGGGCCTAGAAGTTGGGACACACCAGCATGTAGTTTCTGTGCTTTCGCTTGTTCATTCAAGCACGCACCCGCCCACATCAGCTATTGATCGGCATACACTAAATTATAATCCAATGTTTAACCCACCATGTAATGCATTACTGACGTTGCTCTTCTACGCTGGATTTCTGCCAAGTGCCTTCAAAGGTCACGTGTTTGACCGTCTCCAGTGCTACCCAGCCTCCCCAATATCCACAATACGAATGCGCTCATATTAACGCACTGCTCCTTGTTGCTAGAAAGCGGAAGTATTTATGCCTTTGGGTACTCTCAAGAAAGAGTGTGTTGCCACTTCCAGTCGCCAGATGAGTGCATTTGCGCAACTTAAGAACCCACATCCTTCGCGTTTACTAATTATCGAGCCTACCAGAGGCAAGCACGCTAAACCATCCTTGTGATACGCACGCCTTCTTACACACCTCAACAACAGCATTTTGTGAGAGAGTTTAACCTAGCACTTCATTGCCATTGGTATATTGACTTTTACCCACACACTCTCTCTAATGCACCCCCGCCTCCTTCCCCATAGGTTACGTGCAGCACCATCACACCGCACAAGTACTCTCTCATCCAAGCAGCTTAAGAGCACTTTGTTCACATCATGGCGTCAATCTGTCCATAGTGACCCTCTATCCCCAGTTCCATCTCACTACATACATCATCGCCATGCTCCGTATATCCCCCCTACTCTTCTCTTCTGTCATGCTAGTAGACCTCGTCCTAGCCCTCACACTCACCTCGCTCTTCGCATCCGCATACCCCGACCGCTTCCGTACCGCCCTATGGCAAAACGGCGGCTCAGAAGGTTGGAACTCGGATCCCCAGCAGCGCGTGTACGACTATGCCAACTACCGCGAGTCACTTCCCATACCGTTGATTTGGGATCAAAGGTACGTCTCACGTCACTGGCCTCATACGCAGTATGTGTGTGTACTGGAAGCTGACACAGCAAGCAGTTCGACAGTGTTCCACCTGGTGATCGCTGCCATAACGCTGTTTGTGTGGATCGTGCGCTTCCAAGTCAACTGCCTCAGTGGATACGTTCTCGATCTTCACGCGAGTATCATGACGAATGCCATGTACGATATGCTTCTGGTTGGGCTCTATGCATCTAGCACGGCAATGCAGAACTCGGGTGATTTTTCGGATCCTGAGCATATCAGTCTGAGGCCTTGGTATCTGGAACGGGGGTGTGAGGATGCGTGGAAGCGGACATGGGGTGGGTGTGAAGTTATGAGGGTGTCATATGGCTTGACGATATTTGCTGTGTAAGTCATACCAAGGATCTTGCATTGTGTTAAACACTTTTCTCAAGAATCTCTAGCTAATGTGATAGTCGTTTAGGATTTGGTACTGCCTCCGCTTTTTGACAACATGCCTGTATCTTGCGTACCAGCTTGGCAGAGAGCATGAGGTTCAGGATGTGTTGAACAATTACGACGAACTCTCTGAGTGCAAGGCCATGAGCTACACTCCTTGAATACACATCTACATGCGCATTACGACTAGGATATGGATACATTACAACGAAGCCAGCGTGACGTGCAGACTGGGGATCAATCAGATCAGCCTTTCTCAGGCCCTGGACTGTACTTCAGCTGCTACCAGGAAATCTCAGATTTGGTTGAATCACTGCCATTTCTGGCAAACTTTGGATCGAGACTTCGATTGGAATAGTTCTCTCCAATAGCGGCATGAGCACCACGTGACTGTGCAACACAGAGCTGGTCGACACGTGACCGTTCACATCCTTCTATGTAGCATCTAGCGCCTCGATAGGATAATTATCATAAGCGTCGCATGATTCAATAGATTATTAGAATCAACCAAAAAAACCAAAAAGCAGGATTTTTCCACTTCACTGATGCACCAGTGCTCCTACCGTCGCCGTGAACCAAGACCTCACTGAAATCAATTTCGTTCAAAGAGTTTACACATAGGTTTTAGAAGAGTAGTAAATATGTCCTCTGTAGCCTTTCCCTTGGAAGAAAACATATTCATGCTTGATACTGCCGTCTCTGCACCTTACAGGTTAATTTTGTTGTTGCTTTGATACATGATCATGGTGAACTCTAGGGGTCAGCGATTGTCAGGAGACCAGAGTGTATCGAACACTCTTTCAGTCTTCATGTACCGATTTTCAGTAGCATGGAAGCGTTAAGTATATATCGTAATTTCACGTGACCAAGAGTGCTGAGCGAAATTAAAATCATATCCGCCAGCAAGCTCTTCACCTCTACTCAACCATCTAGCATCATTGTAACACGGCAAGGGAATGGCAATGTCACCCGTGATTGTTTTATATAAAAATAGTTTGCAGATGCTCTTCATAAAATAATTCAGGTGGGATCTAACGACTGCAGATTCTGAATGTGATATCCACGTTTGCGAACAAGATCCTGCAGTCTATACCATTATGTCCAACATTTGGATCCTCTATGCCCTCAAGAAGGAGATGTTGATCCGAGATATTGATACTTAATCACCCTCCGAGAGGTTAAAATTCCGTCGGAGACTACCGGTGCTCAGACTGCCACGCCTTTCGAACACGAATGATTCCGGTTCACTATTCATGAAGTCTGGATACCAATTCTGCAGCCAGCCAAGGGACTAGAGCGGGGCGATCTTTTTTGCCTTCTATAAGATAGGGAGTATAATGTACAAGGGAAGGCTTTGGAGAGGACTAGCGGTAGCTTACCAATAAAGTTTGTCGGCTTGTTCTCTCCTGGTGAGTACCCACTCATGGTCGCTGACGCTGCTAAACTAGATGGGGCTCGATGCCTTTATCAGTTACTCTACTTCTTCACTCAAGAGTTCGTGGTCTTGGCTGCATAGTGCCGTTAGGTCCGTCCCTCAAATCCGGTAACAACTATTTTGATCAAATCTGAATCATGTAACCTTAACTGTCTGTCTTAGGGCAGTCGGAGTTGGATATGCACTTGGTTTCATATCAAGCGAAGAAGCTTGTTGTCATTGAGAGGCTCGAGAGCGGCATATCGGCAACTCCTGGTCATTTCGGCACTGAGCCTGAGCAACTTAAGTTCCGGCTTGAGAAATTATCTAAGATACTCGATATGTCGCGATGCTGTACACCGTAAGCAACATCCAGTCTTGTCAGTTCTTGTTACTCTCAGTTTTATTAACACTGCGGACATTGCGGACACCTCGGATGGTGCATAATATCATTGGTTCTACGTTCTAGGCTAACGAAGTCATCTCCGGGATGATTTTTTTCTATTGCACCTTTTCGCATGTGAAAGATGACTCAGCCATAAAGTCACCATTCACGCATACAGATTTGTTCCACGTTACCAAGGCCGTTATTTGATGCACGTCTTATTTGGATGTGATAAGGTGAGACTAGAAGAGACTAAGTCAGACAACGCACAGCAACAACAAGGAGCAATGCATCACGTAAGTAGTCCCGCATCACCTGTGAACGCGTCGGTCTCTTCTCCGAGTACCCAAATGACGTGGTTTAGTTCAGAAGTTAGTACGAAAAGATATTAAGAGCCTACGCGGCAGACCGGACATCCGTGAGCGCGGAACTGCTCATCTCGGTTATTGAATGAACCAGGCTGCACACGTGTACGACGTCCGGTTCTTGACGAGACACACACACACATCTTCTCTAGACCACATGACTGATTGAAGACGGGGAACTCCAGATAGAGCCACGGAAGACCATGAATTGAAGGCCGCACCAAGGCCGAAATCTTCGCGCGTCCTAAGGCTAAGGGACAAGGGACCGTTGCATGCGTATGACCAGAGCAAATGAATATGTTACACCGTCGAGACATAGCACATCGCGTACACATCGCCGATCATCCGACACAATGCAAGACAGGATGTACCGCGGACGAAAGAAAAGAAAAACGCCCCAAAGAAGAAATACTCCCTTGGTGTTCCAGCGAGGGGTTTGCGCCTGAGTAGCGTACGTTTCAATTCCATCTTGCCACACTAGGTACCTAATAGTACGCTGAAACAAAACGGCAAAACAAAGAATACACGTTAGCAACCCCAACAGCTAAAATAAACTTGCTATGATCGAGATGAACCATAACTCGGAAACAATAGAAGAAGAAGAAAAAAAAGTATATCTCGATACTCGATACTCGACAGGATACAAGTGAGAGAGTGAGAGAGGCGAGGGGAAAGCGTGTACCTAAACACACAAAACTGTATTCTGAGGAAACCCCAAAAAAGAACCACCCACCCACCGCACCAACACTAAAAAATGACAACGCCAAAACACACCCCTTCCCCCAACCAATCCAACCCCCCCGCTACCCAAAATCCCCAAAACCCAGAAACCCAAAAAACTCACTTGCAGCTAATTTGCCTTCTCCCCTCCCCCTCCCCCCCAAAAAACCCCCCCTCAAACTCTCATCACCAAAGCAAACCGACCTATCACCCTTCTAACTTTATTGACTCTTGCGTAAGCCATGACGCCGCCGTCCAACCAAACCCGCATCACCACATTAAGTAAACCAGGGGGGAGGGGGGAGGGGGAGGGTCTGTGTCTCCGGGTGGTCAGGCTCACGCACCCCGAAAACCTCGCCTCACCTCTCTTCGGTCCTTCTAAGGCATTACTTTGCGAAAAAAAACGAGCTTTCTCTCTCTCTCTCTAGAGAAAGAGGCAACGGGAGGGGGGGGGAGAGCGCGTACAATACACACACACATATACTTAGACTTTAGGTCTTACTATTTTCTTTGGGGGGCGCGGGGGTTGGGGTTAAACGCGTGTGTGGCTGTGCCCCCCCCCCGGGGATCGCTGTACCTGGTACTAATGCTAAGGAAAGTAAAGAAAAGGGAACCGGGGTTAGAAAATTCAAAGAATGACACAGCAGGAAAAAGGGGACATGGGGGAGGTTGCTAGCTAGGCATATGTAACGCGTGCATATGTGTATGTGTGTGCATATGTGTATGTGTGTGTATATGTGTGTGTTGCTCGAATCAAGTTAATTCATTGCGCATTTGATAGTGGGGGGGGAAGGGAAAAGGGAAAGGGTTAATGATGACTGATTGCTTGGTAAGAAAAGGTGAGATTGATAAAGTAAAGCCGCCCCGGGAGGGGCGCATGGGCTGGAAAAAGGGCTGAAAAAGGGTGCACGCACGCGTGCGCGCGCGCGCGAAAGAAGATGAGGGAGAGAGAGAGATGGGCTCTCGTTTCGGAATATGTCGTTGCCGGGATGATAGTATGAGAAGCGGGTTAGGTGGGCGCCTCCACATACCAGGTTGGAAACAGTACAAGTGGTTTTTTTAATTTGGGAAGGGAGAGGGGACTTGGGTGACCCCACGTTCCTGTTTCGTGCATTGTCTCACGTGATACATGTGGTGCTTGTCTGCCTGTATTGTGGGGCCCAAAAACGGTGCACCTAGTACGTACTATGTATGTAAGTTTGTAGTAGCACGATAGGGCTATTTCTGGACCAAGGTAATGAAAAAAGATCCAAAAAAAGTCTTTCTATATGTTATCTGATCCTAGTCTGAAATTTAACCCCCAGAGTTTACCCAAGTCCCCGCATCTAGATTCCCGAAACAAGTACCACACGTTCATTACATCAATCGCATTGCGTGAGAGAAAATGACAAAGGGAAGTAGGAGAAAAGGATATGAATGTGTGAGTATGTGTGAGTGGACGAAGAAGAGGGGAGAGAAAAGTAAGGGGGTATTAAGTGAAGTATTGAGCTATGTGCTGTGTGAAAGCAACTGCCAAGCTTTCCAGAAAGGTAAAAAAAGAGAACCGCTGCTACGTAAAATAATAGATAAACCACAGAAAAGCGAGAAACTGGGGTTGGAAAAAAACTCAAAAAAATCCAAAAAGAAGACGCTGCATAAATGGGTATATTCCTCTTCTCCTTCCTTCACTGTCCTCTGACCCCATCAGAATCCTATCCTGCTTGGTCGAATGAATAAAAAAGGAGACGTGCGTGTGACTGTTGTGTACGTAAGGAGAAAAGGCTGCAGAAATGCAGGGTCGGGGGGGTTGGTGCCGTTGAGGTGACGTGTAGCTCGCTTCGATGGTATCGGAGCGAGGTTCGGAGTCACCTTGTTTGCGGTGATGTATGTGTTTTTTTGTAAGGTTTTTGTTGTTTAAAGGAGGGTGGGTGTGCCAGTGCCGGACCAGCCGGTCTGACAAGTTTGATGAGATATGTCTTGGAATATTGATTATTGGATGGTTTCCAAGGTTTAACCCCAGTTTAGTTCATCGCCCCATGTACCGCCCATTTCACGGTGAGATGCTAAGCTATGTTGCGAAATGTTACTGGGACGCCGCCTCATAATTAGCCGTGAGAATCGATTTTGGTGCTCATCTTTCGGCGGGGGTGGAGGGGGCTGGTCCATCTGGATACCGCGGTGGCTCGAGTTATTCGATATGTTGATCAACCTTGGGACATAACGGCGCGACGATGGTGTACTGGGGGCTTGCGACTGTTGCTGCTGCTGTTGAAGAAAGTTTGGCGGAAGGCTTTGCCGTGGGTAGTGCGCAAAGTTGGCGTACTGAGAAGTCGGTACAGAAACGATTTCCTTGGCCTGTTGAAAGTCCATGTACGACCCTTGTTGTTGGTAGTTGAGGAGGTCAGGTGTCGATGAAAAGCCCGCATTTGGCCAGCCCTGTGGTTGTGGCTGGAAATTTTGGGCCATTGGTTGAGAAAAGTCCGTCGACATCGATGTCATGCTGGTGTCGAATGCGTTGAACCCGTCCATGCCGGTTGCAGCGCTCATACCGCCGTGAGACATGTCTGTGCTAACAGGCCATTGCGACTGCGCCATCTCTTGCTGCTGCATCGTCTGCGGAGGCTCTACTGGGTCAATGTCCATCATCATTTGCTCCTGCGGAAGGCCGTGTGAGCTCTGAAGCCTGTTGTCGTTTCCAAAGTCAGGTGCCAAGTCAGAAGCCTCCAGTTTGAATTCCACCATCTCGCCCTGGCTAGCATCGTTCGACTCGGAAACGTCAGGAGTGGCTTCGCTTGCTGATTCAACGTCTTTGGCCTCAATCTCCGCCAAGTCGAAGGTGTCCTGCACCAACTTTTCAATGTCGAAAACGCGCGTGTCCCATTTCGTTTCGAGCTTGTATCGTAAACGGTTGCACTTCTTCGACTCCCATGCTAACGACGGCCAGTTCTGTTCTTCTCCATACCGTTCCGTCATCATCTGGTTCCAGGCGCTAGACACCTCTGGCTGCTTGAGCAGACCGAGCACAACATTAGTAAAGTTCCATTTTGACGATCCCTTCTCTTCGAAATGGAGTGCGATATGCTCGCAGCGCTCTTCCCAGGTAGTCAGAAGAGAGGCGCAGAAGCCACATCCCCAAGCGTCCTTGTCATGCATGACAATTTCGTACTTCTTCACACATGGAGATGCTTTCCTACTCGTTGGCTGGCCACTCTCCCTTGGTTGCTTGCAATGCTCACAGCCCTGTTTTGAATATTAGTCATAGGTCGCAGACACGGTTACTCAGGTGACGTACATGAAGCTTGGTGTGGTGCTCGCGGAAACGCTTTCCAGCATGGAAGATTTGCTCGCAGTCTGGACATCTCCAAGTAAGTCTTTGCTCGTGGAACTCCTCCTCGTGCGATTTCCAGTACGGCTTCGACTTGAGGGCCTTGTCGCAGAAGGTGCACGCGAAGTTCTTGGGTGCAGGCGTTGACGTGGTAGAGATTGTGGAAAGACGAGAAGACGCGGTCGACATGCGCGACGAGGCAGCGCTGTAGTGCGTGTACGACGAGTCGGTGGATGCGATTGACGAACGCGGATCCGAGAGCATGCTGGGCACTCTGCTCGACGGTACGCTCAGATAAGACGACGCACGGCTTCCAACGGTCGACATTGACGACCTGTCGGCGCCTGAGCGACGCATGCCATCTAGAGTCGCGTAAGCAAAAGGCAGGGCATCATAGATGCAGCCTGACTGACCTCCATTGCGCGCAACGGACAGTAACTGCAGAATCTGTTGGTCGTCGAGGTGCTTGAGCGCATTGATGTGATCGAAGAGCTGGGGCGCGAACTGGCTCTGTCCCGAGTGACGGGGCGACGAGGTGACGCTTTCGGTGACGCTGGTCAAGGGCGTGGAGCCTTGCAGGCTGCGTCGCGGTCGTTTGAACGAGTTGCTCTGCTGAAGAGTGCTGAACTGGTATAGTTGAGACTCGTCGGCCTCCATGTTATCCAAGTATGCGCGCAGAAGCCTGTATCATGCCGGAGATTTGGGGTTCACGGGCCGTGTTGGGCGGGCAGAGCAGTGTTGTCGCTATGTAAAGGGAGGCGAGTGCGCGCGAAATGGAAGCGTTCGAGAAGCTTTTGACGATATACGAATGGGTATAAGCTCGGATCTTAGGCCGTCAGGAAGACATTGATCGTCCAATTTCCCGGGCGGAGACGGACGGCTCTTGTTTAGAAGAGCAAGATCCGTGGCCTGTTTCATGGGTTTCAAGAGGGCACTAGGAGACTGTCTTGGCACATGCAGGCACATAATTCCATGGCTGCTGCAACGCCTGCTCGTGATCGACGCTTGCCGCTGCGGCAGACAGGCACACTCTTGGTCCGGGCGACTTTTTTTGTTCTTTCTTTGAGGCTGCGGGAGCCGGCCTGGTGGGCATGGCAGTACAGTCTTCATACGCAGCAGTGTTGCAGCAGCAGCAGCGTCGGAAGGCGACGCGTCAACCGCCTGATGGTCCTAAAGGGAGATCGTCGCGGCGGCGCTGCAGGGACCCCAGCGCTTCCAGCCTAGGGCAGCGTGCTCAGGGGTAATTTAGCACGCAACGTGAAACGCGCATCTGCTCGCCATCTGGGAGCTGTTGTACCGTCCAACCCTGCTCGATGCCTCTCCAACGCCTAAAGAGCGTCTGGAGCCGTCGCTTGCATCAGGCATGATGCAAACCCAACTGACCCCACCATCACCGATCCATCGTGCCGTAGCAAAAGTGCATACTCGGACATTGATCCGAGGGCGTCTCAGGATGCGTGTATGCAAAGAAGGTGGCTCTCGTGGCAGTGCAGCGTAGGAGGCTGATTTGGATGCCGCTCAGGAGACGGAGAGGGAGACGTCGACAATAGTTTGCGTCGGCAGAACAAATACGGCACACCTGGTGCCTTGCAACAGTATCACCCGAGGGCATCGACGCAGACGCACCACGAACGATAATGGGCAACGGGTGCTTTCTGGGCCCCACGGGTGCAGGACTGGCGGTGGTTTAGGTTCGCCGGGTGGGACTGAAGATCACGTGTTGCATATGTAAGTGTGTATGGGGCGCAGGCTCCCTTTGCCAGCAGCGGACCTGTCGTCATCCTGCCAGAGGCGAGATAAGGCAAGGACTCGTGCAGATCCCGCATAACGTCGAATGATCGCTCGTGTCTGTCAGGGAGACCTTTTTGCAATCAAGCATTCCTTGCAGGATCTGCCTAACTAGCAACCGTCTTTCTGGGGTACTGCTGCCGGTGAGGGCAAGCTGTCCTATTTTTGGCCCGCGGCAATGGTCCGCTCGCAACAGGCAAGACGTCTGTAAAACAACGACTACGGGTTGCTTGGACCATCGGCCTGCATGAGTCGAAACACGCGTGGTGTAAAGAGGGCTTTGACGGTCGCTCCATCAGTGTAGTATGTAAAAGTAAGCCGGAGATGCAGAAGTCATGCGGCACAGCATCCAACAGTACATGCGCGGCGTGTGCCTCGACGCCCTCTTGCCGGGGAAGCGTCAGAGTTTATGCGAGGGAATTGCTGGTCAAGCCTGCATGTCACCAACGGCACCAAGCTGTCAATTGCGAGAGATTGGCAGAATGGGAGCAAAGCTCAAGCGGGTCGGTGTATTCTGTGTACTTACTTAGTACAGTGCACAGTGGCGCGGGCATGAAGAGGCGTCATGTTTCACGGAAAGTCCCAGTGCTGGCATCGGTCGGTCATCGATCTCGGACGGGCAGCGGAGTGGGAGGGAAGCAATTAGAGAGATTGATTGCATGGAAGTATGCATTCATGCTGCCGGCGGACGACGGCGTACTCGGTGGCTGAGTCTATCTCAAAGCGGCGCCCCGCTCCGGGTGGGAGCGAAAGCAGAGGCTGGGTTGAGGCGACATTGAGGACGGTGGATGTCATCCCATGCCTTAAGCCTTAACACGAAGTGGGCCAGCGATCGAAATTTTGGGTAAATGGATAAAACACAAAAGTCGACGCGTGAGAGGCTAGGCCACGGATCGAGTGGCCCGATGTGCGCGGAGCTTGCCAAACCACCACCATAACAAAGCCTGATATGCTGACACCAAACATGCAATAGTAGGTGGACATGTGTCATGAGCGAGTGGTGGGTGGTCGTGGTGTTGATGGTGGTCAGCGAATAGGAGGGCCTGTGGCGTATTATTACATGGAGTAGTAGACCCGAACACAGGTCTGGGTGATAAACACGGTTGCGTGTCTGTTGGAGTAGCCTCCAACCGGGTGAGGCTAGAAAAGAAAGACGGTTGGCCTAATCGAGTATGTGTGGGCATGGTATGTGTGCTTTGATCATGCAAATGGCTCCCTACTGCGATGCGACGACTCGTGCAATTGATGGCGTCAAGCACAATGGGCGTGGTGGAGGTAGTGCTGAATCGAAAAGGCCCAATTGGCATAGCGCCACTTTGGAGCCACATGCGGTTAGACCGTTCAGCTTGTCGCGTCGCATCGCGTCGCTTCACGTCACGTCGCGTGTGACTTTGGGCAAATCATGCTCGCAGTCCAAGCGTGTGTGTATCTGCAATTGACCATACCACACTCGGGCACACGATTCATCGCTGTTCGTTTCTGATACTTACGAAAAGGTCAAGACGCTCTTGCATCAACTCTTTGGCCTTGGGCTTTCTCGCCAACCGTCTGCCCAACCCTCCACACGCCTTGCAACTCCATCCGATATCAACTTCTCACCGTTGTGCCCCGCATTCCACGACGCCGACTTAGTCAGATAACAGCCACCTGCCAGCATTGAACCAAGGCATCAACCCTTAGAGACAGCAGCGCCCATGTCACACTCACCAGCACGCGTGCCGGACGCGTCCGCAAAGCCCCGAACAAAGCTCCTCGCAGCACTGCGGAAACCCACAGCAGAGTCTTCAGAAAGCGAGGCTGAGTCTGAAAATGGCAGCTCAGCATCTGAAGGCGAGTCACCTGCTCCCACTGCCCTGTCGAAGCCCCTCACAATGGCAATACGCCCACAGTTGGACACAGACACAGCCAATGACGTAGACGAGAGCGACGGAGAAGATGCATACGAACTTATGAAGAAACGATTGGCTGCCAGCAAGACTTCAGCAACAGCCGGATCAGCTCCACGACCAGCAGAGGGAGGCGCACATGTCGTTGCTACCGTTGAAAGTAGCAATGATGAAGACGAAATGCCTGTGCGCGCTAACGTTCGCAAGTCGTTCACGAAAAGAACAAAAACCGTGAGCCCTCGTGCCTCACCATCACGAAATGTACGATCACAGACAGCGTCACCTGGTCTGTTTGTCACGCCAAATCCCTCACCAATTAAGAACAAGTCCAGGACAGCGATGGATGCTGGCTCCGATTCGGAATCATCACAGCCCGCACACAATGCAGATCTGCAAGAGCGAGTACGACGTATCCGTGAGGAGAGGCTGGCAAAGCAACAAGAGCAGGAGGCACAACAGAAGAAGTCCAATAAGACCACGCGGCGCCGGGCCGAGGAGGGCTCTGGAAGCGACACAGATGGCGAGAGCGGCAGACGGCTTACCCAACAAGCCAAGCCAACTCGAAAAGCAGGCAAGAAAGCCATGGAGGCAATGGCCCGGGACCAGCAGCGTATCAGTCGCAACATGCAGCTCACGCACCAGGCAAAGACCAAAAAACGCTTCACAACTCAAGATCTCTTCAAAAAGTTCAACTTCCAAGCGCCAAACACCGATGCCGCAGCGCTTCCAACACCTGAGCCAAGCTCAGCATTGACTTCTTCCGACGCAGAGGTGAACCAAGTGCATGGTGCCCAGCCGAAAAGCCCATCAAGACAAGAACACGAAGTAGAAATGCACGCCGTGCCGAGCGATGAGAAGACTGTTGATACGGCATCAGAGACACAGAATGGCATTCACTCTTCACAGTCTGCCAAGCTCGACAAGGGCAAAGGGAGAGCACCAGAGTTCCAACATCTTCCACAGCACCCTTGGATGAAACAAAAAGAGACATCGGTGCAGCAAAATACTGTCACAGATACAAAGACTGCTCAGGATGACGATATGGTGGAGCTCTCAGACTCAGACGACGATATGTCCGTGAAACAGCCAAAAAGCAGATTCCCAGTCTTCGATCGATTACCCGTCAAGAAAAAGGACGAAGGCGGTTCCCTCGTACACCTGCGTGCTCTTGCCCAATTGGCAAAATCACCCCCAAAGGTCAAGAAAGGTCAAAAGACTGTCACTCGTGGCGAGATGGAGCTTTTGTTGGCTCAAAAGGCCCGTGAACAGACTGCCAAAGCCCGAGAGGAGAGAATCGCCGACCTCATCAAACGAGGCCATAACCCCGAAACCGAAGAGGAGAGAGAAAAGCGTCAAGAGGAAATCGACGACATGGTTGCCATGCTCGAAAAGCAAAGACAAGAAGACCTAAAGCTCGCCAAGAGAGAAAAGAACGAGGCCAAGCAAAATGGTGAAACGTTAGATGAACTTCCATCTAGCGACGAGGAAGACGGCGATTATATTGGAAGTGGAGAGGAAAACGCAGGTGACGATGACGATGATGATGAGAACCAAGAAGAAGCGGAAATCGAGCTTTCTGGGTCCGAAGACGAAGAAACCGAAACTCTTGATGGTGCTGAGGGTGGTCAAACAGAACCTACTGACAGTCCGCTTGGCAAAATGGCTGATGAGGATGAGGTGTCAGGAGAGACGGATCAAACACCTCATGACGACGAAGATGTGCACATGGAAGATGATGACGTAAATGTACCTCTTCGAAGGCGAACTGTCAACAGAGCCCGCAATCGAGTCATCGAAGATGAAGATGAAAGCGACACAGAAACCGTCAAAAATGCCACTCCAACCCAAGCAGCAACTCAAGACGACGCAATGGCCGCCTTCGGTTTTGGCAAAGCCAACGCCGGTGTAGGCCTTACGCAAATGTTCGCAGGCACAATGGCGGAGCTTGAATCGGAGTCTCGGTTTGCACCTGTTGTTGACACTGAACAAGATTCTCTCGAGTTCTTGCGAAACCTGCCCGAAACCCAGCCTACTGTGCCTTTCAGCCAGGCATCAGACTTCATGGTTCCTAACAGTCAATCTGTAGTGTCACCACAAAAGACCTCACGAACTAGCCCAGAGTCCAACTTGAACATGGGTATTAGCCAAGTGGTCAAGACTTCACCCACTTTCTCGCAGACACAACCGGACGATTTCGAGCCAACCCAGGACGCCGGCTTTTCCTTTTCGCGTTCGCCAGCAGGTCTCGCCCCGCCCCCATCCACAGTTGACACTGTCATGATGGCTGTTGCCGAGTCTCCGATCAAGCAGAGAAAGGGCAAACTTCAACGCGGAAGGCGGGAGATGACTGTAGAATTTTCTGACGTAGAGGAAGACTTGGAAGATCGTGATGAAGAGGAAGAAAGTGAAGATGACATTCAACGGCCACCCAAACCTAGCAAGGATGCCTTCAGAAGGATGCAGCAGGCAGCCAAGAAGGCAAAGGCGGCCGAAGAATTCGACAAGAAGAACAGCATGGCAAGGGAAGCTGTTATGGAACAGGCCGAGGAGTCCGAGGATGAATATGCTGGTCTTGGAGGTGCCAGTGACGACGAAGAGGGAGAGGAAGACGAAGAGCTGAAGGCCATGATTGATCACAACGATATCAAGGTCGACGAGCGCCAAATCGCCGCTTTCTATGCGTAAGTACAACTACATGCCTGATAGTTCATAAAGATGATTACTAATTCGTCGTAGCGACAAGACAAAGAAAGACGATGAGAAGCAGCTTGCCGAACTTTATAAGAAAATGCAAAGCAAAGGCGGTCTACGCAAACATGCAGGTGGCTACGATGGCTTCGACATGTCCGATTCTGAAGACGAAGCCGAAATGCGCCAGCGCAAGAAGCGTGCAGCGTTCCAAAAGCAGACAAACGCCTTGTTGCAGGACCAAAAGGTTAAGGCCCTCGCTGACGACGACAAGAAGAAGGCCTTCTTCAATACACTGGCCGACTGGGCTGACGAAGGTGAATACGACTACCTCAACATGCCGGAGAAGGAGATGGATGTGGACTCTTCACAGTCTCAGCCTCAACCACAAAACCAAGACGATGACATTGCCATACCCGACTCGCAGAGCCTCTCTACATCAGGAAACAGCCCATTGAAACGAAAGTCTGAAAGCTCACAAAAGGAAAACCGTCCACCTCCACACATGCGCCGTACAGCCGCGTCTGACGCACTAAGTCGCAAACCTCTTACAGCTGACGACGTCAAGCACTCTATTTCAGAGCTCATCGAAGACCCACGCGTTGTGATCCCAGACTCGCAATTATCAGACGCCGAGGAAGACGAGGAGCAGACACACGCCAGCAAGCAGTTTCCTCAGCGAAAGCCAATCATCGACCGGTTGACCTTAAGCCGACAATCCACAGTCGAAGAATCTACTGCAAGTGCAGAGTCAAACATGGCTTTCCATAACCCGATGCGTGTGGCTACTGCACCAGGCTTCCGCATGCCCTCGCTTATTCGCCAAGCTACAAGTAATCTATCAATCAGCAGTGAACGCTCTAGTGGCAGTGGTTCTTCTGCTTCAGCACCGAAGGAAGCGGGTGTTCGAAGAGGCGGCACCGGACGCAGCAATATCCATGCGCAAGCACGAGAAGCGGAGCGCAGGCAGTTGTTAGAGAAGAAGGAGGGAAAGAGGAAGGAGGCGCTCAGGAAGAAGGTTGAAGGTGGGAGGAAGAAGGGCATGAGGAGTGTATTGAGCGATCTCGGGGGTGGATTCGAGTAATCTTTCTGATGTTTTCATGATGAGGATTGTGCGGTTGGCATTTGCGTTTTACTGGGTTTGGCGTTCTCGTAAGCGGTATGAATCAATGCATTGACGAGCGTTTGGATAGCATTTCTCTGTTGGAGGTTTAAGGTAGTGTTTGACTTGTGGTGTGCGAGATATCATCGTATGATCATGAGTACTTAATTACATTCATCTAAGAATACTATGTATATTTCTCAAATGATGTGATGCTTTTCAAATAATTTGCCTAGTGGCTGAACTAGACTGTTACTTTATCTTTGGACTATTAACCCCGAAGCTCGTGTATTGTTCTTCACAATTCGGAATCAACAGTCATGATTGTTGAGGAAATTATGTGCTAACTTATCAATGTATCATTTCTGCGATATTCAATCGTTGTTAGAAAGTGTTGTAGTACTGGAAATTAGACAATAGACTAATGGAATGCACTATAAGCTATAAAAATATAGTAGGACTATGCAAGTAAACCTACAACGTGACTCGACGCAATGTTATATGCCCGCGTACAATTTGAGATAAGAAATTTCACTACAGCATTCACATTACTGTATGTATGCTCGATTGTTTGCATCTTAGCATGTGCAACAATACTTAATAAAAAACCAGAAACCATAGTCAATCTCAGTAACAGTGAAGCCCATATTGAGTACGCATATCATTGAAAAAACCATCTCCCATTAGCAGTCACTGCGATGAAAAGCTGTAAAAATAGTACTGTGCTGCAGTCACTTCGTATCCCAGCAACAACCCTCAAACGACTCACTCTCACTCTCATTCTCACTCTCACTCTCATTCTCACTCTCACTGCCCTATATCTTGCCTCCCACATATCCCACAACGACAAAACCCTCCAAAAGCCCTCCACTCAACTCCCCTCAACTCAACCACAACCATACCCATCAACACAAAACTAAACCATGCCTCTCTTTTCAGGCAAAGAAACCTTCATCATGCTCGGTCTCTCACCAATCTACCCCTCCCTCCACCATCGCTCCGAAACCTGCACCATCGCTCCGAAACCTGCACCATCTGCACCATCCCTCTCACCATGCCCCCCTACCTCCTGGCAGAGCCAGAGGCCACAGCTTCAGAAGCACCATCAAATG
>NW_006911496.1:0-38043 GCF_000523455.1 Bipolaris oryzae ATCC 44560 | reverse complement strand
CCTACCCACCCCCCGCAACCTTGACCTCTCCCTCCCCCGTCCCGGGCCTCCCCCTCGCATGCACCTTCAACGCATCGACTCTGGTGCCTGCCTCCCTCTGAATCTGATGTCTCAAATGTCTGGGCGACATTTCGCCCTCAGCCTCGAGACGATCCAACTCCTCCTCATCACTACTACTCACGCTACTAGAGCGACTAATCTGGGTATATACTACGCGATCGCCCTCCTTCTTTTTTCGTTCGCGCTGCTCTTCCTTCATGGCCGCCATTTTCTCCGCGTCGCCCTGGCAGTCGAGGGTGCGGATGTGGAGGCCCGGGAAGTTTGCTGTGAAGAAGGATTTTAGTTGGGGGAGGAGGGCGGCGTTGGGGCGGTAGGTGCCCGAATCGTTGTCGATGACAAGTTCGTAATATGCTGGGTCTTTCTTCGGTGTGTCGTCGTGGGGGGGACCCCCCGCGATATCGTGGGGTGGGTGGGAGAGATTGTTTCCGCCTTCGTCGGGGGGACGCCGGTCCTTGTGTTTGAGGCGGCGGATGAAGAATTCGCCCGAAAAGGCAATATATGGGGCCACATCGCTGTGCATGGTGTGTTTGCTGAGCATGTCGATGCCGAATTCTTTGCCGGTTTCGGTGAAGCGGAAGAGGGCGTCGAGGGTGAGGACGTAGGTGAAGATGCGGCCGCCTTGGTCGTAGTGGACGAGTTCGAGGAATTTCTGCGTGAATTCTTTGCAGGGCGAGCGGATTACTTGGAATTCTGTCGCGTGGTCGAAGTTGTAGACGCGGGCGTGTTGGTGGTGCAGGGCTTTGGAGAGGATGTAACCCCTGGCGCCCTTTGCTGTAAACATGCTCTTAACAAACGGCTTAAACTCGACATAGCGGTGATACATTGCCTCGGGCACGGGGCCCCGCAGCTGCATCTGGTTCGACTGGAAATTGTACTTTTGTGGTTTTTGCTTGCCAGTTCGCAGTGACACTTCACCATCTTCGTTGGGTTCTTTCTGGCCCAGCAGGCGTCCGAGTAGTGGCGAGTAATGCCGTATCCAGAATTGCGGTCCTACTGTGTATGTGCGTCCTCCATTCTCATCTTGTGTTCTGCCTAGTACCTCTACGCTGACGTTGAGTGTTCCGCTCATGTGGTTCACTTTTCCGAAGCAAACCGCAACGGCGCGCAGTGCATACGCTCTCTTGCTGATCATGCGCTTCCTGATGGAATACGTCTGGTCGTGTATGCCTGGCCAGTCCTCGCTTATCGACGGAACGACAACATGAACGTTACCGAGGCGATCGTCATGGTCTGCGGGGTCCTCGTCGTAGATGCGGCACTTGAAGTTGAAGCCCGACGCCGGTACGTTGGCGACTATCCATTCATAGTTCCATACTGGATCGGTGCTCTGGCGCACTGTGTGTGTGCGCATAGTTAGGGGCGGGTCCTCCTTGTGTCGTGTCGGCAGGCTGGTGATGAGCTGGGCGACGACAAAGGGATCAGCCGAGAGGGTGTTGATGTCGGCGAGAGGGAGGTTGTTGGCGCGGTGCAGCGTAAACTTGACCGTGTATCCAGGCGGGGCGCGCGGTACCGGCGTGTCGTCGAAGCCTCCCTCGGGTCCCTTTTTCTTGCTGCCGGCCGTATCCGTCTTCTGCGGTTTTGGGTACTCGACATTGGCGCCATTCGTAGACTCGTCTTTTTCCACCGTCGGGTGTGCCTGTCCATTCTGGACGCCCGGTGGCGCCGAATCCCTCTCTTCCGGCATGCTTGCGACACGCGACGGCGCGTCTAGCCGCAACGTCGACGAGGGCGTTGGGGCTTGGTGGACGGTGGGCGCGTTTCGGCGCAACGGGGCTGGGGAAAGCGCAAAAGGGAGGGGCTAAAAATTAGGTGCTGATTCCGGTGGTCGCAGTGTCATTGAGTGCGGCTACGGCATCGTGTGTGTAGGAGGAGAGAACCCGCGCAAGGCCGGCTAAGGTACACAGTAAGACTGGAGAACGCGCAATCCAAGGCAGGCGCAGCGGGCGGGCGACTGTTGATCGCCAGTGGAACGCTCCGGCCCTACCAGAAAACAAGCACTGCTAAGCCTCGGGGCTAGACAGCCGCCGGTTAGAACGGCCAAGCAGGGCAAGCCAATCCTACGTCGAGTCTGCGCGGGATGGAGGTCCTATTTGCCCGTCTGGCATGCACAGTCGTTTACCACTGTCTACTACTGTCTACTACTGTCTAGACCCCTCTTCTTGGCCCCACCCAACAGGGAAAACTCCCTCCATGTGACATGCGGGAGCGCAGAAGCCACACCATCTGAACTCGAGGGACCACGCTGACGTCACATGCTCTCTTCTCGGATACCGGCTCGTCTCTGCTTCCGCCGGACCACACGGATAGCCGGTCCTGGTATTAGAGCCAATCCATGGTACTTTGCAAATGTAGCATTAAATTAAGATTATCTCTTTTCTTTTCTTTCTTGCAAATCAAGAGTGAAGAGTTGTCATCCGCCACGTCCACCTTGCCCCATTACAGTGCATCTATTGCAATCTACCACGAAGAAAGATCCTCCCTAATAGCAAAATCAACGCCGACGCCATGCTCGCTACTAAATGCTCATATTTTTGACCAGGCAAAAAAAAAGGGGGGGGGGGTATCGTTACAATGAGCGACGTCAGCAAGAGACGCTCATTCGCCAGGCCGTAAATCTCCAGATATCGTCCTATTCATCTTGTGTGGACCGCTTAGGCAGCATGCATGGTGATCTGCTTGCCCTTCATCGACTTCCACTCGACAAACGCAGCACCAAAAATCGAGACCGCTCCACAGGCAACCGACACGTAAAAGGTCTGGGTAAGCGTCTTGTTGTACGCTGAAAGCACGCCAGAGAGGAATTCAGGATCAATAGCGTGCTTGAGCTCAGTTGCACCGGTGCGGAGTACGATACCAGCATCGAGATCGGGCACAATGCTTGCGAGGTTCTTGATGAGCTGGTTGGTGAAGACGTTTTGGCCAACAGAGATGAAGAGAGCACCACCAAGAGTCTGGAAGAACATCATGGTAGCCGTACCAATGGGGACGTCTTCTGCGGGGAGCGCTGTCTGAACAGCAACCAGGATCTGCTGCATACCGAAACCGACACCAGCACCGAAGATGAACTGGTAGCCAATCCATTGCGGGGAACCACTGTCAACTTCCATCGTGGAGAGCAGACCAGCGCCGATGGCCATGAGGACCGATGAGAGGAGCATGAACGGCGTGTAGTAACCAATGGCAGTGACAGCACCACCAGCAAGCATCGAGATGATGACGAGACCGAGGATGGCGGGTAGGTTCATGATTCCAGACTTTGTTGCCGAAGCTCCCTTGATGGCCTGGAACCAGATGGGCAAATAGTAGACCATGACGAAGAAGCTAGCTCCCAGCATGGCACCGAAGAGTGCAGATCCCCACACGTTGCGGTTCAAGAAGACGCGAGGAGGAACCGTGGCATCTTCCTGCCTCCACCACTGGATAGCAAGGAAACCGCATGTGAGGAGGACAAAGAGGACCAAGAGCGCAATGATGCGGCCGTCCTTCCACTGATACTTGCTACCACCCCACTGGAGAGCGAGCAACAAGCAGATAATGGCAGGCAAGAAGCAAGCCGTGCCGGGAAGATCAAACTTTTGAATCTGCTCACGCCATGTGGCCTGGACCTTTCCACCACGACGGGTAACCTGAAAGAAGGGGATGATGAAAGCCGCCGTGACGGCACCAAAGGGAAGGTTGATGTAAAAGCACATTCTCCAGTTGACGTGGTCAGTAAAAGCACCACCCATCAACGGACCAGCAACAGATGCGATACCGTACATTCCTCCGATAATACCCATATATGTGGGACGCTGGCGCAGCGGTACCGTCACCGAGACGATCAGAATGGCTCCAGAAAAGATACCAGCGGCACCAACACCAGCAATGGCACGTCCAATGATGAGCGCCGTCGAGTTTGGCGCAACAGCGCAGATGAGCGAGCCAAACTCGAAGATGGCCAGGGCAGTCAGGTAGATCCACTTGATCGAGTAGTAGGTATAGAATTTACCGTACATGAGCTGCGTCGCGCACGTGGTAAGGAGGTACGAGGATCCATACCAGCCCACATCATTCAGGGCCTTGAACTGGTCCGTAATGCGAGGAATAGCCGTTGCGATGATAGTGTTGTCCTGTAACATGTGCGTGTTAGCCGACGTTTGATGAAGATTGATCGGCGGCTGATTTCATTATGCGTAGGTAGGTGGCGTCGATCACCGTTGTTGTACCAAAGTAGTGGAACCAAGGGGGCTAACGGGTATTGCACTAGAACTTACCAGGGCCATGCAGAAGACGCTCAAACACAACGCTACCGTGATGGCGGCCAGCTTCCATTTGGTCGGGTATTCGAAGTCGTCCTCGTCATTGTTTTCTGGTGCTGGGCTGGCTACCGAGCTGGGTCGCGAACTCTTCTCTCCAGTACCGGTGATGGGGGCTGCAGCATCGACAGCCACTGTTGATGCAGGAAGAACAGTCTCGACAGCACCCTTGTTCTCGTTGCCTGTGCTGGTATTCTGAACGCTAGGCGTGGCCGTCTTCTCAGAGTCCGCCATACTGGATGGACGAAGGTTGTCGTTTGTGGTGCTCATCTGAACAAGAGCAGGGAAAGAGAGAGAGAGGTATGTGTACTTTTATTAGGTTGTTTGCGCAAGTTAATCTTACTGTGCACGCGAAGAGGGTGGCGTAGCAAACAAGAGGGCGTAATGTTATCAGGCAAGAGCAGGATGATGAGGATGGAAGGAGACGGCCTCTAATTATACCAACGACTCGCTACGGGGGCTCAAGGCAGAAAAAGGAGTCATGATACACTTCCCCCAGAAGTGGGTTTTCCGAATGGCAGGAGCTCCGGGACGGGCTCCATTGTCGTACCGCCCAGCGTCGTGCGGACCTTCGTTCGCGAAAGGCCTAGAAGGAGCCTAGTCGCCGGAGTTTAGAAGATGTCCAGACGGCCTCAGCAAACGCCTTCGGCTGCATTGCGGCAAAAATTCGTCCGGCACGCGATGCAGAGCCGTAGTTTCGCTGCCTCATTGCAAGCCACATGGCGCAATTGACGTTCCGCGGATGCATGGCTGATGCTGATGGCCTTGCCAGATTGCACTCTAAATCCATCGCCAGGGGGGGGGGAGGGCTATTTGCTCGGCTACCCACAAGTCAAAAGGCTGTGTGTACGAGTAAGAGAGGCGATCACGACAAAGGCTCTCTCGTTGGCGCATCGATCGTGCGGCCATGTCTGTCTCCATTCTCATTAAGCGTTTCGTTTGGATCGTGGGCCGGAGCGCGCGTGCCCCGCAAGCGTCGACGCTACCGGTCAAGCATGTGCATGCTCAGAGTTCCAAGCTTTTTTTTCCCTTGTTACTTACCCTTGGGACTACCAGTCGGAGTGGTATGCTGACATCATTCTCTATCCTTCTCATCATAACAACACCAACTTGCCAGCACCGACAGGCTATTCCCCCCTTCCCCCCTTCGCGTTGCACATGCACATGCAAGAGTCATGTCCATTGTTTGGGTGACGCGAAGCAGGTCCGCTGCAGTTGTGCACCACCAACTCCAACGGCTGGCACACGCGCAGGGTGCCAAAAAAATGGGTGCCTAATATGACAGGAAGCCCTCCGCTAAACCGCAAAGGATGAATGGGACCGTCCCGGTTTTACGCCCAGTGGACCACCTCCCCCCATAATCTCACCAGGGCGGCTTTCCTGCGCCTTGGTTGGAGAAAGGGAGCTGGGGCTTGGCAGAGAGAGAGGAACATCGGAGGTCGGGGTGGAATTGCGCTCCGCCCCCCGGTTATGCGACGAGAACGAGACGGAAGGAAAGAATGAACAACAGCTCCTGACTCACCGTCCACCAATCATAGCCCGCCTGTCCCGATCACACATAACCACGTCTCTCTCTCTCTCGTTACATTAACCGTTACTCGGATTTTACGGGTGCTGAAGAAAAAAAGAGAAAAAAAAAAGAAACATAAGGGAAAAGGGAAAAGGAAAAAAACTCTAAAACTAAACGGACAACGGGGCGGTGAGCACTTGAAGAATCGAACAAACTCAAGCTTTTTGCTTGCAGAATGCATTCTTTTGCATTTGTGCTTCAGCTCTGTGTGTGCTACATTACACATTGTGTAAATGTTACCGTGCGCCTCGTCGTCTAGTACGCACGATTCATAACTACTCTACTCTACACCGTATCAACGCGCTCTGCCGTCGCATCACAGTGAGCCGATGGATACGTAACATGACGCATGGAAAAGTTTTGCAATCCCGGCCGCATGCCAATGCCACTCGTACACGGCAAGCCTTGATTGAACAGAGTCACAGGTTGAATTTAGCTCTTGCATCGTCGACCTCGGAGTCGGATCCTAACCACGTCTGCGGGCAGCCAGGGTCCCCCCTTGTCAACGCCGAGAGACGGAGATAAGGCTTAACCACGACAGACTACTACTACTACTGTCCCCCTTGGCAACTCTATCTGCCTTATCTAAGTATACGTACGTATCAGTGCACGTTTTGCTGGACCCAGTACCACATTTTCCCTAGATATTCTTCGTCCAGCGGCTTGACATCTCTCAACGTTGGTACCTTGTTACTTGTAGTCGTCATAGAAAACTGCGGTCGCGTCCCTGCTTCGGCGGCTTCACCACCATATGACGCCTTCCACAAGCCCAAGAGCTTCAAGGCAGAATGCTCCGATCCTCCAGACTCCTCTAGTCGCTCCACCCATTCCTTTGACGTGACAATGTCAAAGTTTTCCCACTTCTGCAGCCACTCCAACATCTGGTGCCACGTCGGTTTTTGGTGTGGGTTCAACACATGGTAGACTGGCATTGAATCACTTCCGTCCAGCGTGTCGCGGGTTTCCAAAAAGGCTCTTGCAGCAATATCTACAGGCAGCCAGTCCAAAGGCTCATCCCTCAAGTCGGGAAGGCAATTGATCAGCCTCGCCGTGCTCAACATCATAGGCCAAGCCTCCTTTGTGTTCCACACCCCTGTAGTCGAATCACCAGTCAGCTGACCAACACGCACAACTGCGATACGCCCCTGTAACCTTGTTTGCTCGTGTGCTCGGAGGCAAATATGCTCCGCCACCCACTTGGAACGAGAATAGCCCAGGGATGATGCTGAAGAGGGCCTGGGGCTAAGCGTTTCGGGCAGTTTGCCTGCGTCATCCAGAGAGCTATTCATAACTGCCGCAGTAGAGGAACAGTACAAGAAGCAAGGAGGCTGCGACCGCCGAGCTTTCAAGGCAAGGCTGAGAAGGTTTCGTACCCCAGCGACGTTGTCTTTTTCGAAGCTCCGCAGTTTGAGACGGAAGTTGACGGTCCATGCAACGTGAACAATCAACGTTGCCTTCTTCGCGAGATGGTCGTATGTTTCATCGTCTAGTCCCAGATTCTCTTCGCCTAGCTGTGCTGGCACTACTTTGATCTTGGTATTCGAGGCATCAGGAGGACCTAGGTCAATCAGACTGCGCTGTTGCAGCGCTTTGTTCACGCGTTCTCTCGCTGCGGTTTCGTCTGCTCCTCTGACAAGACAGTATACTGCTGTGACCGTTGGTTTTTTCTGTACGAGACTTAGAATATGCGCACCTAGCGCTCCGGTGGCCCCAGTCAGCACTACAATATCACCGCCTTGACTATCCTCGGACAGTCCATTGGCAGATAGATCGGAGGCTGACTTTCGAAACGAGCCATACTGCTCTACCATGTCTAACATCAGTTTCTCTTCGTCTTCCTCTCCTATCTCGGTCTCCCCATGTCGCTTTCGCAACACGTAGTCTGCCAGTCGCCGAATCGAACCGCAATCTTCTACCACACTCATTGGTAGCTGTCCCTCGATATTCGGGATCAGTCGTCTTAAACGTGTTCTTAACTGCATGCAAGCAATGGAATCAACACCATAGGAGAACAGATCCATATCCTCTGTAAGCGGTCCAGATTGTCCAGTCAGGCTCCGAATCAGGTCTGTCAAGTACTGAGGCAGATCTTCATCGGTCACCTGAGGGGTAGAGTCGGAATCCTGCGCGATGTATGCCTGATTGATGACGTCTTGGAATCTTTCCTCTGCAGCTCTTCGAATGACGGTGCCCTTGCTACTTTTCTCGAGTCGTTGTTCTTGATAGGGGAGGGGAACCAACATGTCGAAGGGTATTCGGGCATGGTCTTGGCTTTCGCTATTCAATCTTGCGACTTGCTCCCTTATGGAGTTGATCAATTCGTCGTCTGTCATCTCACTCGCTTCTTTAGACCGCAGGAGCAGTGCACCTGGAAATGGCCGGCCGTTTCCAAATATGAGAACATCATCTAGATTAGGGGAGGTTGCAAGAGCATCCTCAAGTGGGGCCGGATCGAATTTCTTTCCCGTGATGAGGGTAAGTTGGGAATCTGCTCGTGAATGATACAACCAAGCGTCCTTTATTGTGGGATGCGGCGCAAACAAATCGGCAGTGGCGAATGATCCATCAGGCCGATTTTTCTTTGCCTGCGTAGGGATTAGCAACTAGCTACATGCTATGCGTGGAGTTGAGGGTGATACCATGTGTGGCCACCCAGGTTTAATGACAAGCTCAGCTAGGCCATCCTGGCGCTCTTCAAACTCTACTAGTTTTGGTGGGTTGTAGTTTCTCAAATACTGCCAATCTTGGTCTACGAAGGATTCACGATACGATGACAGGATAAAGCCGCATTCTGCACTTCCAAACCGTGAAATGAGATTGACTTTTTTCCTGACCAGACGATCCCCGACTTCAGTTGGCAAGGCTGCGCCTCCAACGCCTACAATGTCCATTTCTTGGAGCAGCTCCAGTCCTCGCTCATCAGCCTCCATCATCTGAAGCACATACGGGACGGATGAAAAGTACTTGACCTTGGGAAGCCCTTCTGTCTTTGCATATACTTTGGCCACATGCAGACAACTACAAATGTTGCGTGCTGTAATGGGCACATCTTTGCCTGGGAAAAGCCAAATTAAGGCATTACTTGTCCAGCATCTAAACAAATCTGCGATTCCTCCATGGTAGAGCGGCGTCGTAGTGAACGACGCTACAGCCGGTATCTTGGGAAGATGCGGAAGCACGCCAATGGCTGCGCGATGTGATTGAGGGATGGGCTTTGGGAGGCCAGACGAGGTTCCAGAAGTGTGATGCAAATATGCAACTGCTCCCTGATCGACATGTAGTGGTTCAATGCTATCCTTGAATTGTTCTTGAATAACCTTCCAAATGTCTTCCGAAGCACTTATCGGTAGCGGCTTTGCTTCCAAAGCGGAGAGCCCTTGCTCTTTTGCTAGTTCCTCCGACTGATCCGCTCGCTCAGCATGGGCCTCGTCGTAAAGGAGAACTGACACCTGACACGAGGTGCAAAGATGCAATATTGCAGCCGGCTGACATTGGGGGGCTACGAGTAAGACGGCATGTCCCAGCTTGATCAAGCCTAGCCAAGTGAAGAGGAATTCAGGAGAGCTATGGCACAGTAGAGCAACAGTCTGTTGTTCTCGTGAGGGGCCAAGAGAAATTGCGAGGCGTGCGGCAAAGACACCAACACCATGTTCAACGTCTGCAAAGGTGAGAACTTTGTAACTCCACTCCTGCTGATCTAGTTTGGGGATGGGGAAGCCAACGGCAGGGAGTAAGGGGTGGTTATAGGATTGCTGACGGATGTAGTCGCTAATATTTCGGTATGACTTCGGTGTAGTGTTCAGGGCAGCCGCCTGACCCAGGGTGCAGACAAAGTAATTGTTTTGCATTGGAAAGAGGGCCGCCAATAGGCGGAGAGGTTATTGTGGAGGGTTGCAGTGTCGATGCGCCAACCTGAGAGAGTGCATGGGAATGTGTGTAAACTTGCACCAGTCTGAGGTGAATAACAGACCAAGTTTGAGTCGTGACATCATCTCGGCCGGAGAGGCAGGAGCGACTCTGCAGCCGGTGCTTATGGAGAAAGCTCCAATGGGAAGTCGGCATAATACGAGCCCCAGATATAGCGGGGTGCAGTCAAAGGGTAAAATTTGAACCCCAGGCAGCCAATTATTGGCTACAAAAACAAACAGCAGTGCACTGTGGTAAGGGACTGCAATGCCGCATGGTGGTGGTGGTAATGATGATTGTGTAGGGTGCACGGGCCACATGTTCGACAAGCTGTCAGCGGTGGCCGTGTGTGCGTGTGCTGATTTTTTCCATTGGTTGTTTTTCTTGCACCCTAAGTGCACCCTAGAGTACGACTACAGCCGAAAGAAGGGATGGTTGCTTTGACTGAGGTCGGGTTCGTAGGGATTCCGCTGCGTGGAGCACAGAGCCCCACCCGTGCGATCACTCCACATGGGCTCATCTCACACGACCAGTGTGAGTGTGAAGCGATTGTTTGCGCGGGCATGCGCATTGTTTGCTGGCAGAGATATCGAATAGTGGGTGGCTGGCACATCGGCAGAAGTGAGGGGGGATGGAGTGCCGTAGCGCCACGATCCAGCCACGTAACCGGCTGGCGAGGAATGCATGCGTCACGACAGACTACTGCGGTTCTGGGGTAAATGCTATCCAGCCGCATCCAATGGCTGCATGTGGACGCGCACTGCCACTGCCACACCCCACAGTCACCGCCTCGGGGTTGCGTGTGCTGCTCTACACCTGGATATGCAGGAAAGCCCAAGTATGTAGGTACATGCGGTTCCTTATCTGGACGAGTGGCATTCGGTGTGCTGGTACCATGGGCTGCAGTGCTTGGCAGCGAGGATCCGCAGCAGCGTGTGGAGATGAACCCTCAGTCGGTGTAAGTAGACTACGGCGACATGGCCATGGCTCGACAACAGCAACAATAACAATAACAAAACAGCATGCGTCGTCGATGGGCAATCTGGGGGCACGGCGTGTGATTGGGCGGGTGGAATGCGCGGTGCATCCTTCTTCTGCGCGGGCCGAGGGAGGACATGCAAGCGACCCAGCAAGGTCGGGCAATACGCTATTCATGCTAAGGCTGGTTTGGCGGCAACTGGTTCAAGCGACGTCGGCCCACCCAGGTAGGCAAGTAACAGCAGCGTTACGGGCAGGCTCCCGCAGCCATGCATCTTGCCTGTGGCTTGTTGTTTTGCCTACCCGTCTCTGCTCCCACTCTCGGCCGCCCAAAGTGAAACGGCGCATCATCTGGCCTGACTCGGCGTGGCAGACGTCCCGGTTCTTTTTTGTTTTTTTGCAGCGTGCTGGTGTGGTGCGGGCGTGGAGCTCGGGTGTGTCAGTAATAGATGGGGTTTGCACAGCGGATGCAGAGCACGGCCACTGAGCAGGGATGCAGCGAGCCATTGATTCTCCGTCGCCAACCAAGCAGCGCAACGCACTTGGGCCGGCGCGGCATGGCACCGTCAGATAGATGCACATTGGGGCCTTGGGAGCGTCACTAAGTTACTTGACAGTGGCAGACACGCACACGGGCGGTTGGGCGGGGTCGCCTTGGTCCAACCTGCAGGCGCATATCCGAAGCGTGGCGGGTTTGGCCACTGGCGACACCTGAAACCAACGCGGCCGTGTAGGTGTAGTACACACGTCGTCACCATGCCCCAACGCGCAACGCCGCCGTATGCCTCACCGACATGACCACGGCCAACCGAGTACAAAGAGCAGCGGAGCGGCGGAGGAGCGTCGAGGGCGAGGGCGAGGGCGAGGGCAGCCGGCAGCGCCGCAATGGCCCATGTGTGTGTGTACTAAATGAGCAATTTCCTGGCGCGCAAAAGGGCAACTGGCGAAAGATGCCCAGGTCGACTTTCCGCCGCGTCTGAGCGTATCTTGAAAACAATGGCCCTAGCTTGTAGTAGGCAAGCACGGCCGACTAGCCGTCTTCCTCCAGCCCGTGCGTTGGAGCATATATTCCTGCTCCCCCCAGCAACAACACCCGCCTCTGCTATCCGTTCCACCAAATCAGCATCATACATCCCGCTGTAAGTTTCCTCCCTGTCGCCCCTCACCTGCGCCAATACCACCTCTCCGCAAAATTGCATGCGCAATTGCTGCTGTACACTTGGCTCCCCGTCCTGCTCTACTCACTCCTATCCCTCTACCGGCCATCCGCTGACGCCGCTCAATCTCAGGCATTGATACTCTTGCTCCCATCCACAAAAATGCGCTCCGCCACCTTCATCGCCGCCGCCTCGGCTCTTGCCGGCCTCGTCTCCGCGCAAAACACCACCTTCAACACTCCCATCCAGTGCTGCTCCGTTCCCGCCAACTCGGTCGACCAGGACGACAGGCAGTCATGGTGCCAGGCCAACCAAAACACCTGTGTTGAGCTTTGCGGTGGTCGCGGCTCGCTTGCCAGCAACGGCAACCAGTGCGATTCGGTATGTCGCGTGTCCCGTCATGCGCATACCAAATGCTAACACGACGTGCAGTCCACTCTCCAGTACTCTTGCAAGTGCCGCAACGGTACCGATGTCACCAGCGTCATGGACCAGTACCAGCAAACTGTCCCCGGCCAAATGTGCCTTGTCTGGTACAGCAACTGCATCTCTGCCTCTGGCACCGACGCGACTGCTCAATTCGAGTGCGAACAGGCTCGCAGCAGCCTGTGCGGCAACAAGACCATCGAGCAGGCCACCGAAGCCGGTAACTCTGGCTCTGGTTCTGGATCCTCCTCTGCCTCATCGAGCCCTTCTGCCACCAGCAGCGGCTCGCCCTCTTCAACGGGAGCCTCATCCTCTGGCGGCGCTGCTTCCAGCACCCCTTCCCCCGCCGCTGCTGCCAACCTTGCCCTCTACGGCACCACTGCTCTCGCCGGTGGTCTCTTTGCCCTCTTCGGAATGGCCTTGTAAATCAACAACAGGACACTAAAAGGGTCGCGGGCCGGTCCCTGTTGGACGGTGACGAGATGGCCTTGCGTTACTGCTATCAGCATAACCATGTGGGGACATTCGCTGGAGAAGGCTCATCTTCGTCGGCGTGTTAGCGTTGGCGTTTTATGGCTTTAGCTGTTTATCTTTGTGCATTTTCTTGTTCATCACTGCTGATGGTGGTTGCGGTCGCTCGGAGGATACTTAATGCGATGTTATGAAGCAACACACGACTTGTAATACCCAATACTACCAATACTGCTACTTTTACATTGTGCCGCACGGCGTCCCCCCCCATGCTGCATCTGTGCTCTCGTATGTTGTCGTCTGGTGATGCTTGTTGTCGGGACTTTGTTGCTAGTCGGCTGTCTCTGCTCGAATGCAATTGGCCGTTGGCCATGCATATTCTGCTGATCAACAAACGCCGCAGGTCCGACGCTGCAGATCCCATGACGCAAAGCTACCGAATTTCTCTCTAGCCCGTCGACATCCGCATCCGTATAAGCAGATCCATACCCACGCTCGACGATTTGTTGCCAAGTCCAGTTCCACCGTCAACAACGCCCTGACCGCCAGCCTTGGGACTTGGGCCATAGCAATTGAAGCTTTCGGCAACGCCGCATCACAAGCTGCCGAGGTCAGTCTGCCTGTCATCGCCCCAGCTCGTATACTGTTGTGATATTTAAGCTGCTGTGCAGCTGAAAATTTGTCTCCTTTTTTCATACTGACTGCGTAAAGACATCATAGGAACCCGCAAAAGTGGCCCTTTGCAAATTCGGAAGGCCATTATCGCTTGCCTCACACTTGCCTCACCACGTTACTCCTCGTTGTCTGCAAAACCCATATAAACGCACAGTCGTGCCAGATAGCGTCTTACACAACAACCATCTGCACCAAGTGACACACAAATACACAAAAATGGCATCCCTCGGTGTTGGTCGCAAGCACAAAGTCACGGTGGTCGGCTCCGGCAACTGGTATGTACTTGGCATGTGGAAGTGCTTAGCTGTGCTTTGAAGCTATGCAAGATGACTCGATAGCGGGGGGCATTGACTGACTGATAGTATAGGGGCACCACCATGGCTAAGCTAGTCGCCGAGAACGTCAAGGAGAACCCCTCTTTGTTTGAAGAAACAGTGCAGATGTGGGTGTTTGAGGAGGAGTACACAATCCCAAAGGATTCGCGTCACTACAACGGCTCGGACCAGCCTGAGAAGCTTTCCCAGCTCATCAACAGGGTCCATGAGAACGTCAAGTATCTCCCAAACATCACGCTCCCACCCAACGTCATTGCCAACCCCGATCTCCCCGATTCGTGCAAGAACTCTACGATACTCATCTTTGTGCTGCCCCATCAATTCATTGCGCGTTCATGCCAGCAACTGGTCGGAAAGATCCTCCCCTATGCGCGAGCCATCTGCTGCACAAAGGGTGTGGATGTCAGTGAAAAGGGCATCCGCTTGATGTCAGAGACGATTGGCATGACGCTCAACATCTACTGCGGTGCTTTGTCGGGTGCGAACATTGCATCTGAGATTGCCCAGGAGAAGTACTCCGAGACTACGGTGGCATACGACCCGCCACCGCTAGACTCGCGCCATCCCACCCCAAGTGGTTCACCCAACGCTTCTCAGGTTGACCTAACTGCTCACGTCGACCTGATTGACCCTAGCAAGTCAAAGCCCAGCAAGCGCTCTGCGCATCTGACTGCTCTACCCAACGAGTACCCGCCTCTGTCGCACGAAAACGTCCGCAAGCTCTTCCACCGCCCCTATTTCCATGTACACATTGTCAACGACGTCGCAGGTGTCTCACTCGGCGGTGCTCTGAAGAATATCATCGCCCTTGCAGCAGGCTTTGTGGACGGTCTGGGATGGGGCGACAACGCTAAAGCCGCTGTTATGCGTGTTGGCATCCTGGAAATGGTCAGGTTCGGCAAGGCCTTTTTCGGAGAGAGTGCGCGCACTAGCACATTCACCGAGGAAAGCTGCGGTGTTGCTGACGTTGTGACATCATGCATGGGTGGACGAAACTTTCGTTGCGCAAAGATGGCTGTCCAGCGCGGCAAGCCTATTGACGAGATTGAGCAGACAGAGCTTAATGGGCAGAAGCTGCAGGGTACTAGCACTGCCTACGAGGTCAATGAATTCTTGAAGGCCCAGGGTATGGAGGACGACTTTCCCCTGTTCACCGCCGTCTACAACATTCTCGAGGGCAAGAACAAGCCTGAGGATATCCCTCAGCTCATCGAGAAGAAGCCGTAAACTGGGCAATGTTTCGATTAGGAGGATGATAGCCGGTCAACACGTACAACCCGATGATTACATTCAGATGCGAATACCCCTTACGGTAGAATATTATCTCTATTGCATGACTATGATTACAAATCACATGGTGCGAGCCTTTGTGGGTTGCTGCGGCAATATACTTGTGCCTGATTACTTTGCAGCGGATACTTTTCAAAGCAGAATGCCAAGTTGATAGGCATGCATACTTATAGGCGACACGGAGATACACTCGAGCAACATGCTGATATCCGTATATCTACGGGCGCCGGACTTAAGACAACGCTGTTACCAGTCTTGGCAAGATCGACATCCTAGGCTTAGTCCGCGGATGGGTCGTTCCATGCCGGGATGCATGCAAGGCCATGTAGGTCTGTACATACACCTACTGCAGAGTACTCTAGAAGCATCGGCTCGGGACTAAATGGAGGGGTACCGTACATCCCATATTTCGAACAAACAGCCGTCATACCAGGTCAGGTACATTTGTCAGTCTTACCACTTGGCCCACAATATACGGGTGGAGAGTGACTCGCGTCTACTCCAAATATGCAGGGACACCTTCCTTAGTGGGGAATAATCAGTATCCTTTTTGCCTACAGCGGTGAGGTGAATTAGTAATGCAAGAAAAAGTTGGACCTCCAACGTTTGGATTGCGTGCGAGGTCGGTGAGAAGAGTGGGTGCACTTCGCAATTTAGCTCCTCGGCAAGGCACGTTAATCACGGAGCCAATCCGCGCATGACGACATGGCTTGCTTATCTCCGTTGCCTCTTGCTGTGTAATGTGGAAATTTTGGTCAAAGATGCCCAGGCTGGGCACATATCTTCTTTGGTCAACATTGCTCCTGCAGTGTACACCGTTTTGTCAGCGCACCTACGAGTGTACTTATGACCACACCTTCAGTCGGTCACTTTGGCGACATCATTGCAGCCCTTTTTCCCACCTTCATTTAATTCAGCGGTTTGATACCCAATTCCTCTCATTACAGCCCTGAAAATGTGGGGATCCTCCATTCCACCCTCGGAACGTGACAGTCGTCGTAACCCATGGCATGAAGACGATTATCTTCGCAATGGGAGAGAAGAAGCAGTGACTCCTGGTAGTCAAAGCGACGATAGTACCGATAATGAGCCTCTTGAACGGGCGGGAACATGGGGCGAACGCGATGCCGGAAAGCTCGACTCAAAAACTGCGGCAGAAGATCTTGAGGTGCTCCGAGGAGAACTTGCCTCGTTGTCCAGGTCACGATCACGCGGAGCCCAATCACATCGATCAGATGCTTTGTCCCGGACTGTTAGTAGGATCAGTACTCGACAGACCCAACGTCGAGGGTCGGTTTCACGCGCCGAGGAAGGCACAGGCGACGTGGAGGACGATAAGCCCGGTGACATTGGAGGTGCCCTCGCCAGCGAAAAGGAAGACGATTTCGAACTTGGTGAATTCATGCGCGAAGGACACTTTGAGAAGCGCAAGAATGGCCAATCAGCCAAGAAGGTCGGCGTCGTCTACAAGAACCTCACAGTCAAGGGCATAGGATCTACCGCCTCTTTTGCGAGAACCTTACCCGATGCTATCATAGGAACGTTTGGTCCAGACCTCTACCGCATTGTAACGAACCTGTTTCCAGCACTCAGGTTTGGAAAGAACAAGAATATGCGGACTTTGATTCACGACTTCTCCGGCGTTGTCAAGGACGGAGAGATGATGCTAGTCCTAGGACGACCTGGATCTGGTTGTTCAACTTTTCTCAAGGTCATTGCCAACGACCGAGAGAGCTATGCTGCTGTCGAAGGTGAGGTATCGTATGGCGGTATACCCGCCGACAAGCAGAGGAAGCAGTTTCGGGGCGAAGTCAACTACAACCCAGAAGACGACTCTCACATGGCTGACCTGAATGTGTGGCAGACACTCAAGTTCGCCCTCACCAACAAGACCAAGAAGCACGAGAAGCATGAGATTCCAATTATACTTGAGGCACTCCTCAAAGTTTTTGGTATATCCCACACAAAGTACACAAAAGTGGGAAACGAATACGTTCGAGGAGTCAGTGGAGGTGAGCGGAAGCGTGTCTCTATTGCCGAGACTCTTGCGACCAAGAGCACAGTAAACTGCTGGGATAACAGTACTAGGGGTCTTGATGCAAGTACTGCTCTTGACTATGCCAAGTCGTTGCGTATCATGACCGACATGAGTAATCGCACAACGCTAGTCACTTTGTACCAAGCAGGCGAAGGCATCTACGAGTTAATGGACAAAGTCATGGTCATTGATGCTGGCCGATGCATCTACCAGGGTCCAGCGCGTGCTGCAAAGCAGTACTTCATCGACCTCGGTTTCAAGTGTCCGGAGCGCCAAACCACGGCCGATTTCCTGACAGCAGTGACCGATCCCACCGAGCGTCAGTTCCGTCCTGGCTTCGAGGACAAGGCACCCAAGACGTCGGAGGAGCTCGAAAAGGCATATCGTGAGAGTGAGGCGTACAAGAGCGTACTGAGAGAGATACAGGAGTATGAAGAAGAGTTGGAAAGAAGTGGATATATGGATGCCAAAGAGTTTGAGGGAGCCGTCCGCGAGAGCAAGAGTAAGACTGTACGCAAGAAATCGCCCTTTACCGTATCCTTTGTCCGCCAGGTCATTGCTTGTACCCAGCGAGAGTTCTGGTTAACCTGGGGTGACAAGACGACGCTCTACACCAAGTTCTTCATCATCATCTCCAACAGTTTTATCGTCGGATCACTGTTCTACGGCCAAGCCATGGATACCTCTGGTGCCTTTACCCGTGGCGGTTCTGGCTTCTTTTCCATTCTCTTCCTCGGCTGGCTCCAGCTGTCTGAGCTGATGAAGGCAGTGTCTGGACGCGATGTTGTCAAACGACACGAGGATTACGCTTTTTACCGTCCCAGCGCTGTGGTTATCGCTCGCGTTGTACAAGATTTCCCCCTATTGCTTGCACAAGTCATTCCGTTCTCAATCATCATGTATTTCATGAATGGTCTCGACGTCGATGCTTCCAAATTCTTCATCTACTTTCTCTTCATCTACACCACCACGTTCTGCGTTACCGCGCTGTATCGCATGTTTGCTGCTCTATCCCCGACTATTGATGATGCGGTGAGATTTGCTGGTCTCGCACTCAATCTCCTCATCATCTACACCGGCTATGCTATTCCCAAGACGCAGCTGCTGGGCAAGTATATTTGGTTCGGGTGGTTGTACTGGGTCAACCCGGTCGGGTACTCCTTTGAAGCTGTTCTCACTAACGAGTTCTCTGACCGGACAATGGAGTGCGCTCCCAGCCAGCTGGTACCTCAGGGTCCTGGTGTTGACCCTGCTTACCAAGGATGCAGCTTGACGGGTGCACAACCGAACTCGAGATCAGTATCCGGTGCAGACTACCTCGAGGCGTCGTTCAGCTACTCGCGGGCAAATCTTTGGCGTAATTTTGGTGTTGTAGTAGCCTTTGCTGTGCTGTACATCTTGGTGACAGTGATTGCCACTGAGACGATTTCTTTTGCAAAGTCTGGCGGGGGTGCATTGATCTTTGCAAAGACTAAGCGTGCAAAGAACGTTGTCAAGGAAGATGGCCCTGTGGATGAAGAGAAGGTGGTGTCTGGTGAGTCGGTGTCGAGCTCCAACACTACTGCCCACGAGGAAGAGGCACTCGAGGCCATTTCAAGCAGTGAAAGTGTCTTTACCTGGAAAGATGTCGAATATACTGTTCCGTACCAGGGAGGTGAGCGCAAGCTTCTCAACAAGGTTAATGGATATGCGAAACCTGGTGTCATGATTGCACTCGTGGGTGCTTCAGGTGCAGGCAAGTCAACTTTGCTCAACACCCTTTCGCAACGACAGACAACTGGAGTAGTTTCTGGGGAATTCCTTGTCGATGGCCGTGATCTGGGTAAAGCATTCCAACGCGGAACTGGCTTCTGCGAGCAAATGGATCTTCACGACGGTACGGCCACGATTCGCGAAGCCCTTGAGTTCTCTGCTCTCTTGCGACAGGACAGGAAGACACCTCGGAAAGAGAAGCTGGACTACGTCGATAAAATTATCGAACTCCTTGAACTCGAGGATATTCAAGATGCGTTAATTGAGAGCCTGGGCGTCGAGCAGAAGAAGCGTCTAACCATTGGTGTCGAGCTTGCCGCAAAGCCCTCACTCTTGCTTTTCCTCGACGAACCAACGAGTGGTCTCGACAGCAACTCTGCATATTCCATCGTACAATTCCTCAAGAAGCTCGCACAAGCCGGCCAAGCCATTGTCTGCACCATCCACCAGCCCAGCAGTGTCCTCATCCAGCAATTCGATATGATCCTCGCCCTCAACCCCGGCGGCAACACCTTCTACTTCGGCCCCGTAGGAGAAAACGGCAAAGACGTTATCAACTACTTTGGCACTCGCGGCGTCCACTGCCCTCCAAGCAAAAACGTTGCAGAGTTCATACTCGAAACCGCCGCTAAACCCATCAAGCGCGCCGACGGCACCAAGATTGACTGGAACGACGAATGGCTTAGATCTCCCAACAACGCCCAGCTCCTCGAAGAAATCGAGAAAATCAAGTCATCCCGCAGTAAAATCTCTTCACCCACGCAGAACGCCGATGAAGGAAGCGACTCCGAATTCGCAGCCTCAACCTGGACCCAAACCCGCCTCCTCACGCTCCGCACTCTAACCCAATACTACCGCTCCCCCTCCTACCTCTACTCCAAACTCTTCGTCTCCCTCATCCTCGGCCTCTTCAACGGCTTCACCTTCTACCACCTCGGCACCAGCACCACCGACCTACAAAACCGGCTCTTCACCATCTTCCTCATCGTGCTCCTCCCACCCACAATCGTCAACGGCGTAGTCCCCAAGTTCTACTCAAACATGGCCTTATGGACCGCGCGGGAACTTCCCTCACGAATCTACGGCTGGACCGCATTCGCCACCGCCCAAGTCATCGCCGAGATACCAGCCGCCGTCGTATCAAGCGTCGTCTATTTCCTCCTCTGGTACTTCCCCACCGGTCTCCCCTCCGATCCCAGCACCGCGGGCTACGTATTCCTCATGACGCTTTTATTTTTCCTCTTCATATCCTCGTGGGGCCAGTGGATCTGCGCCTTCGCCCCCTCATTCACCGTCATATCAAACGTCCTTCCCTTCTTCTTCGTCATGTTCGGCCTGTTCAACGGTGTCGTGCGCCCGTATGCCGCCATCCCCGTCTTCTGGCGCTACTGGATGTACTATGTTAATCCTGCGATGTATTGGATTGCCGGCGTCCTGGCGGCGACCATGACCGGCGTGCCCGTCCAGTGCAGTCAGAAGGAAACGGCCGTGTTTGATACCCCAAATGCCATTTCCTGCCAGGAGTATGCAAGCGCGTTTTTGGAGTCGGCGTCCGGGTACCTCGTCAATCCGAATGCGACGGCCCGGTGCCAGTACTGTGCGTATAGCGTTGGTGATGATTATCTCGCCTCGCTGAATATCGCGGCGGGGGATAAGTGGAGGGATTTTGGCATTTTCCTTGCCTTTTGCCTGAGTAATTGGGCGTTGGTCTATTTTTTCGTGTGGAGTGTGAGGATTAAGGGGTGGAGCTTTGGGTTTGCGACTGTGTTTGGGGGGTTGGGCAAGGGGATTGAGAAGGTCAAGGGGATGATGGTGAAGAGGAACAAGGCTTGATCATGTGGACAGAGATAGGTGTGAGTATGTTTTGGAAATCGTAAAATTGCGTATATAGCCATATAATAGCAAATTGCCGCTAGCCCCATCGTCTTCCAATCGTCGTCAAGTCATGTCAGATGGTATTGTTTTGCCTGCCATGTTCCCCGATCCGTTTCGCCTTAACGCCATGTAAATGCCTGATGTCGCTTTTTTTTATTCTTCTGAAAAGCATTTCTATTGCGCATCTAAAACCTCTCCTTCATCCTGCCTGCAATAGTCCGCAGGTTGCCGTACATTTTGCTGGGGTTCTGTCCAAGGATCAAGCTAACAATGGACTCGCGGGCAATGTGGATGTTCTTGAAGCCGCCAAGGATATGAATTTTTTGGTCTGCGAGAACAACTGTTTTTGGTTAGCGACGGAGAGGGAACACGGACAGGAATCAAAACGTACTTCGTGTTCTGCTAGCGTTTTCAATGGCGAATTTGGTCTTGCCGTCCTTGCCGGCGATACGGCCAATGGCGCGGCTGAGATGTTCACCCGAGAGCGATTTTACATCCTTGATCTCAAATGTCTCAATGTACAGATCGTCTAGTCGGAGTAGCTGGAAGGGAATTAGTCACTTGTGTGCGAATACAAGGTCGTATGTGCATACCGCGATAGCGTCGTCTGTGTCGAAACCAAGAGTAAAAGCCTTGACGCTGCAGAGAGTCAGCATAATCCTGTAGTGTGTATACAGAGCGCTGCTCCACCCAAGACACCAACGTACAAATCTTCTCCCTTCTGCAGAGCGCCCGTGTCGGTGGTGGCGCTCGATGTGCGCAGCTCAACACTCTTGCTCTTTGTGTTCATGCGGACCTGAAGCTTGAGGTGCTCGACAAGCGGCGGGTAAATCTTGGGCCACGAGTTCTTGAGGGGAGTCATCCTGTGCGGCGGAATGGGCACCTTGCGCTGCTCGCGGCGGAAGGCGAGCGGTATCGACTTAGCGGCGGGGAACTTGGGCTTGCCGCTCTCGTCGACCATGGGCATATCTTCTTCGGGCGCATCCGAGGTTGTGTTGGGGGCGTCAACGGGGTCGATGCTCATGGAGATGAGGTCGCCGTCGGATTCGGTGGGCAGCGAGACGGACGAGGCTTCGAGGGCGACATTGTCGGCCAGTTCTTCGGGGCGGCGCTGGAGGGCGGTGGGAGCAGGCATGTTGTATATAATTTTTTTTTCTTTATTTCTTCCCTCTATATTGCAGTATGTGCGGGTGATGTCTGGTCAATTGGTGTCGTCGAGCGCGACGAGTGGGGCTGGTCAAGAAATTTGGAGAGGCGACGGGATGATGTGCCGAAAACGGACTAGCGGGTAAGTGTCCCTCTGCCGCCGCCTTCTTGTGCGGGCAGGCAAATCAATAAATGCCTGGGCAAATGAAATGACGTGAATCACAACTACCTCACTTAGTAACATATCAGCCAGGCCATTCACTCCCTCCTCTCCCTCTGTCCGCACCCACCTACTTTGCAGACGTCGACCATGTGCCCGCCGCGCTTATCATGAACAAGCATGTGCGAACGCTCGGCTTGCTGTGGCGCCCCGTCGCTGGCCCGCTGTTGAGAGAGGGCGCTGCCTTTGCCTGCCCTCCCATTCGACATGCTTTTTCGACCGCATCCACGACTCAACGCCCTCGCACAACGCCCTCGCCATGGCTAGCCTGCTTTCCCGCTGTCAATTCGCCCTATACACCAAGCGCCCAGCATAACATCACGAAGGTTGTCTTCGCAGCATGGACCCGACATGCCTCGTCAAAGGCCTCGCGCGCACTGAGAAGGAATACACGCAGCGACCGACGCAGCAAGAGCTCACTCACTCCGTCCTCTTCCGAAAATAAGCGTCGTCCCTCTGGCCAGGCACCGCAGGCAAATCTCTCGCCCCAGCCGAATGCGCCACCAAAGCCCTCGCAGCCAGAGCCAGAGCCAGAGCCAAAGCAAGAAGCCGACACTCCAGGCACTTCAAAGCCCCTCCTCGACCGCCTGCCCCATCACCTCCCGCACATATACCGCCCTACCAAGGCTGAGCTGCTTGCCGCTGCCTCGGGCTTCTGGTCACGCATCAAGATCCACTTCAAATGGCTCACCATCCGGAGCACTCGTCCCTTTAATGCCGATGAGATATATGCCCTATTCTCATGGATCATTGCCGCACACGTACTGTGGATTATCCTGGGAACCACGACCTTCTTCATGCTGACCATCTTCCTCATCAATACTGCTTTCTCTCAAGAGACAGTTGGCAAGTGGATTGGTAACTATCTGACAAAGTCATCGGGCATCAAAGTCGTCTTCGAGACTGCCGTAGTGCCCAAGTGGGGAGACGGCGTCATTTCCTTCCGCAATGTCTTTGTCTCGCGCCGCCCCGGACAGGGTACAGGAAAGGTCAGCAAAGGTTCGCATACGGAGATAGCTGCTGCCGCCGCCGCTCGGGCTCAGCATAGCAAGGACGCACATGACGGAACTCCGGCCAAATCCGAACCAGAGGAAGACACAAACTACACCCAGTTCGACATCTCCATCGACACGGTCAACATCACCTTGTCCTTCTCCAAATGGTTCAATGGCAAAGGCTTGTTGGAGGACGTTGAGATCAAGGGCATCCGTGGGGTAGTTGATCGAACTTCAGTGCGCACTATTGAAGGCGTCGACCCGAGGTCGTACAAGCACGAGCACCAACCTGGAGACTTCGAACTCGACTCGTTCAAGATGGAAGATTTGCTGGTGACTGTATACCAGCCAAACGGCTTCCGCCCCTTTTCCGTCAGCATCTTCTCCTGCGACCTTCCCAGACTGCGGAAACAATGGCTCTTTTACGACTTTCTCTCTGCGAACATGATGTCTGGATCATTCGACAACTCCCTCTTCACTATCCATCCCCGACAAACCCACAACTACACAGGTGCACAACTGAGCAGCGGTCGCGCCTCCGAGAACGGCAGCTCTTGGAAGAAGCACAGCCGGATACGTATTGATGGTCTGAATATTGACCATCTCAACCGCGGTTACGAGGGCCCGTTTTCCTGGATCCATGAAGGAAACGTCGATATTGTTGCAGACGTCATGTTCCCCAACGACAATGACGACAGCATTGCCAAGGTCATGTCTGACATGTACGACCGGGTTGAAGCCACTGTCACTCAGCAGCGCAAGCATCACTTTTCCGACCATGCTGTCCATGGCTTTGATGAACACCATCACGACGAAAACTCTGACGCTGAACAAGGAGAGGAGTCGCGTTACATGATCATGGACATGCGTGTCCACCTCAACGACGTCCGTGCCGCCGTCCCCATCTTCACCAGGGACATTTCGTACGTCAACAATGCTCTTGTGCGGCCTATTGTCGCATACATCAACTCGAGCCGTAGCTTCATTCCCGTCAACTGCAGAGTGGTCAAGAAGGTCAGCGAGTTTGACGGCAGTTGGACACTGTACGACAGCGGGTTGATGGAGGAGGTATCGAAAGAGGTAAGATAGATTCCCTGGCATGAGACTCGCAACGATGTGCTAACCTTTTCAGATGTACGATGCCTTTGCCCGCGACGTCCTCGAGGACAGGACCACACGCAAGCGGCGCATAAAAAAGGTAGGCATCTGGACCTTGCAACTCGCAGCTCAAGCCCTCTTTCTCGGCCTCGCCGGAAACATTGCCTAGACACGATACCCTTTGACGGATGAACATGCAACGAAATGAACGAAATAAACAAAAATAAAAGCACCTCTCTCTCTTCTTTTTGTATTATACCATACACGTATACAGATACACGTGGGCAAACGTACGGCGTTTAGGGTGCAAAGGGACTCGGGTTACACACAACATGGGGATTGTTTGTGCGAATGGCGGGCTACTACTAGTTTAGTTTTGTTCTTTAACGTCTGATATAGACACTTTGTGGATATGACTGAACGGAATTCATGGATTAACGGTCTTTTTTTTCTTTGCTCGTCTACTTCATCAATCATATCGCATCCTCACTCATCAATCATATCCTTACTCATCAACCCGCCCAACAAACACACCACCAACCTCCCTGCCCCCCTCCCCCCAAACCCGCTCACAAGGAACCCACTGTACCCCTCCTATCTTCGCCAACACACCTCCCACCAGTCGCTCCCCCAAACTCACTGAACCCCGCGCTATATACAGTGTGCCCATGCTCCATTTCCGACCTGCCAAAACATCGATATCTTCCTCCACCGATAACTCCAGCGTGAAAAATCGACTCGGACCATCTTCCACAGCAGTCATTGAAGTCGCAGGGCCATCTCGCGAGAAAGCAATATGCGGAGAAGTAAGCCCCATAGCACTCCATTCAACATGTACATTGCGGGGGAGTGAGGAGATTTGAACGACGAAGCAAGGCGGGATTGGGATTGGGATTTGTACTTGTACTTGTTCGTTGGATGGTTGCAAGGCGGTGTAGTCTGGGATTCGCGGGCGGATGGACTTGTCTGAGAAACAAGAAGAAGAAGAAGAAGTGTGGTTGTTGAGTAAGTCCCAAGGGTCTATATCTTGGGATTCTAGGGTGTCGTCTGAGGAGGAGGTGGTGGTGTTGAGGTGGGAGGATAGGTGGATGGTGCGCCAGGCTTGCTGGATTATGTGGATGGCAGAGGAGGAGGAGGAGATGCAGGAAGAAGGGATGTAAGCGACACCGCTGGTCCACCATTTCACACCTTTCACAGCGCCGATTCGGCACAAGTGTTGCAGTGAAAGTACGACTTGGCCCGCAAACCCGTGTGTGGTGTAAGGAGACATGGAGGCGGGGTGGAGGGGGATTTGGCCGGCGATGTAGACGATGTCGCCTGCTGTCTTGCCTTCTTCCCTTTCTGCATCCGCGTCTCCGTCTTCGTCGCTTGCAGCGCCGGAGCTGGAGCTGGGTAAGGGTGAAGTGGGCAGGGCGGTAGAGATGGCCTGACTATATGGCCCAATATTCGCAGGAGCCCAGTAACTCATGCTCTGCACATGCAACCCTTCTCTTTTCTTGCTCCGCTCTGCAATCACGCTGAGCATCACGTCTACGCCTTCCGGCATTGTGTCGGAGCAGGCGACGGTGACGCGGGAGGGGGGGTTGATGAATGTGAAGAAGGAGGCGTAGATGGGGTTTAGCGTGGTGAAGTGCGACATGGAGCGGAGGAGGAGGGTGGTGTGGGTTATGTTGCATTTTTGGACGTTGTGTTGGTGGAGGTGATGGTCGAGGAGGAGGAGGATGGAGGTGAGTTGCTGGGATGGGGACGATGAGGTGGGGGAGGTGAGGTTGGAGATGGTGAGGAGGGTGGGGGTGGAGTGCATGGTGTTTGTAGGTAGGACGTAGGACGGGTTGGTAGTGACCGCGATGCTCTGCGTGGTATTATCCACCGCCTCAATTTTCATCTGGTCAGTACTTTCCACCGTCTCCAACACCTTTGCAAACTCATCATCAAACACCTCCGGCACCCTCAGCGCCCCTACATCGCCCATCTCTGTCTTCTCCTCTACCCAACTCTTCGCCACCTTCAGCACCGTCTGCCCCCCCTCCAACACCACCGCCTCCCCCTCAACCCGTATCTTCTTTTTCCACAGCGGCCCCGGCCCATCCACCGCCAGCGTCTCGAACTCCCCCCCCTCACCCAAAATCGCCCCAGCACCCACTTCCTCCCCAAACATGCCCATCGCCTTACTCAACCGCGCCACAGCGACGGGCCCACCAGCGACATCCAGCCCCAAAAAAGAAGCGTCGAGCCCGCCAGAAGCCGTCTTGATGATAATTGCTTGTTGCCCAACGGCACGCATGTCGCGCAAGAGCGCAGACTGCTCATACGGCGGGAGCAGCGGGTACTGCCACAGGTACGCCAGCGGCGTGAGGCCAAGTCTCAGTGCTACGGATTCCACACGCGTGCGCTGGTAGGTGCTTAGGATTGCGCCGGTGGATATGGCGTTGGCGGTTGGATGGGCTTGCATTATGCGTTTGAGCAATGGGATAAGATCTTCCGTCTCATCTTCTTGCTTGTCCCCATCTTCCTCTACGATCTCTTGCTGATGAGTGTCTGACTTTTGTTTTTCAACTTGCGTCTGCTGAGAAGAAGAAGAAGAAGAAGAAGAAGAAGATGGCAACGGCGCTGTGTAATCCCTGTTGGAATCGACTGCTGTACCCGTGATTTGTCGGCGGTACAGCGGTAGATCCAACGCCTGCGCGTACAGAGGGACTACAGAGTGGCCGACCGTTTGGTACATGTAACTATCTGTGTCTTGTTCTTCGCCATTGGGCAAGGGCCCTGGGTGCAGGTTGGCCAGGGCCACGACGCGGTGGCCGTTTGCCTGACAGTGGAGTATGGAGAAGAGCGAGTCTTTGCCTCCCGAGATCAGCGCGATAACATTTAGAGATTGCGCCATGGCGCCGCCTTGGGTCGTGAGTGAAGGTTAGCCGCTGCTGCTGCCGCCGTCCGCCGGGCTGGGCTGGACTGGGCACACGAACAGAAAAAAAGGCGCAGCAGAAGAAGTAAAAAAAGTTAAGGCTCGGACGCTGCGGCGAGGGTGCGTTGAGGCGGCCCGATGCAGTCGAAGTGCAAATGCAGGTTGAAAGTGGTATTACTCGCTAAAGTTGCGCGCTGCCGCACGCTAGAAACGGGCATGAATGTTTTCCAAAAAAAGGAACTCACGCACTGCTGACAGGCTTACTACTACTTGCGGGTAAGTGGTAAGTTAATGCTCAGGAACAATCTGTCCACCCACCCTTCCCCCCGTCACCGAACTGATCACCTAAGACCTAGAGCGGAAGAAGAAATGGCTAGCACTCAACTTTATGCATTACGCGGCTTCACTCCAGTTCACATGCAAGGCGTTTGGAAAAAGTAAGAGAGAAAGGATAGAGGCCGGAAGTGTCGGTGTAACGCATTTTTTGCTATGTATGATAGTCGGACAGTGCCAGCACCGTTAACCTACCATTGGGGCTACGATAGAGCTTTAATAAGGGGGGGTAGGTAGTAGGGGTGGGTGTGGTGTTTGTGCTGAGCAGTTCAGACGATTACATGTGTGTATGATTTGAAGAAGAAAAGAAGCGAAGATTCCCAGAATGTCAGAGGCGGCGAATGCCGGGAGGATGTTGGATTCCATCCCGACAATGCCCCAATTACAACGAGTGATGATGAACAATTGAGGGCAACGCGGCGACAAGTGGCCGGTGGCGAGTAGGGTAATTGGCCATGTCGTCATGAGAAAAAAAGAACACCCAAGCGAAAAGGAAAATGAAGAAGGAAGAGAGAGAAAAAAAACCAAATCTAATCCCGTTTCTTCCCATGGTTTGCCCTCCAGTCTCCTCGCTCCAGAACCCCGAAGAAACGTACCAAACCGACGCGCAAAATGAAGTGTGGAAAAAAAAAAGAAGAGGCTAATATCAAAGTGTGTGCCACCAAGATCGGACGCGTAGAATACAAGAGGTGAAGTGAAGCGAGGGGCGACTCTTGGATGGATCTGAATTGCTTCAGACCGCTCAAGTGCGAATCTTCGCCGCCTGTCTAGCCATGACGCCTTTGCGTATCGACGTCAAGGAAGACTAGCAGTCACCTCGCGTAATGCAAGTTTCTTCTACCAAGTGTTGTGAATGTCATGAAGGGTCGTTAAATGTTGAAAGGCAGGAAACGCGACTAAAAGCAAATGCCTACTCGTTCCTCTTGCGCTTCTTCTGGCTGGGTGTTGACTCGTGCTCGGATCCATCGGAGCTTGACGTGGGGATGTCTGCAGCAGCGTTGTAGAGAATCTCACCCATGGTGGAAGGAGCCTGCGCACCAAACGCGCTACCTTGGCCATGTTGCATGTCGGTGTGGTGGAAGTCGGAGCCCATGACCTCAAGGCTGACAGCGCCAGTTCCGTGGGTGCGCTGGTGCTGGGAGAGGTTGTCACTCCTGGAGAACTTCTTACCGCAGTCAGTGCACTCAAAGGGCTTGTCGTGAGTGTGGAGAGAGCGGTAGTGGCGCTTGAGGTGTTCCTGGCGGCGGAAGCGGCGGGAGCAGAGAGTGCAGACAAATGTCTTGGATGGGTCGTCGGTGAGCGACTGCTTGCGACCACGGCGGCTGGTGGGGGCGACAGGAGTGGTGTTCTCGTCAGAGCTGGAGGCGACGGCGTTCTCGGCTTGACCTGATTCTTGTTGGCTTGAGGCTCCAGACACGGTGTGCTCATCACCTGATGTCTGTTGCTTACCCTGGAAGTCAGACTCGGTCTCGCTGAAGGCGGAGCGGGCCTTCTTGACTGTTTGCCTCTTGACTGCCGACATGGTGTCGAACTCGCTAGCGGCGGGGGTGAGAGGCAGGCTGTGGACAAGCTCCTCCTCAAAGTCGGTGAAGCTCTCGTCGCTCAGGAAGTCGTCCTCGGGGGAGAAGGCGCCAAGGTCAGTGCGCTGGCGCTTGTTACCGAGGAACTGGGTGTTGTCGGTGGAGAAGTTGACAAGGCCGTTGAAGTCGTCTTCGCAGTCGAGCTCGAAGAGGGGCTCGAAGGTGGGAAGGCCGTTGAAGCTGAAGGTCTGCACAGACTCAATGTTGTCAATCTTGGCAGTTTCACCCTTGAGAACAACCTTGTGCTCCTCGTCACCGGGGCAGAGAGTGACAATGGGCAGTTCAGAAGCAGCAGAGACGGTAAGATCGCGGGGGTTGCAGAAGTTGTTCTCAGCCTCGGCGACGGTAGCGCGGGGAAGAGGTGAAGGAGATGGGGAAAGAGATGGGCAAGAAGTTGCGGAAAGAAGGTATGAACCCTGGTTGACTGAAGGAGGCTGGATGTATACTGGTGTAAAAGTCAGCGAGCGCGTTCACACATACATTTCACCTGGTTGATTGTGGACGAACAAGCCACGCAACCATTATGGTTTTCTTCAGTAGTGGGCAAACTTACCTGGTGTCATTGGTGGGGTGGTTGAACGCCACTCGAGGCCGGCCGAAAGGATCTCAGAAAAGACCTCGCCTTCGCAGCCCTGCTTTACACCCTCCATGCCCTCACCGGGGAACATGTCGTGGAGAGGAGTGGGGAGGATGTCGTACGAGGAAGGGCTGCTGGTGCTGCTGCCGCATGATGACAGAGGAGGAGTAGCGGGGGAGAAAGAGTAGTCGGTGTCAATGGGGTGAAGGTAAGGGGAATCCTGAGGTTGGATCAGGATGGCTGGCTTCTGGTACATTGGCTGTGGCGACGCGACTGGAGTCATCATTTGGCTAGCGTAGGCAGTCTGAGGGTAGGACATTTGTGAGTTTGCTGATGCAGGCCTCTGGTAGTACATGTTGTGTGGCTGAAAGGTTGATTGTCCTGAAGGGTGTGGTGTGAAGTGGCCGTGCTGGCGGTTGTTCTCGCCTTGAGGATCTGGGTTGTAGTAGAAGAATGGTGATTGCATTGCTTGGGTAGGGTGAATAGGGTATGAACCATCCATTGCAGATGGCTGTGTTGTGATGGTGGTGTATGAGGTGAGTGTAGTAGTAGTAGTAGTAGTCGTTGCTTCAGTCCGATAGTTGGTTGGATGGATGAGGGATTGTGTGTTGTATCGAGTGAAGATGGAAGACGTGTATTAGTAGTATGTAGTGTAGGGTGTTGGAAGAGGCAGGATAATGGTTGAAGAGAGAGAGAGGGAGTGGAAGGAATGACTGGGGAGCGGTTCGCAATAACGAGACCGTCACTTAATAGATATTGTAGATCAAAGAGTGTGAGGGCACAAAATTATGACCCAAGATGAAATGGTGAACAGCGATGGCGGAAAGAAACGAGAGGGACGTGGTTGATGAACCTTGGACCAGGGCAGACCAGTGAAAAAGAGAACTGATGCGCACACGCTCCAGGACGGCTCGCTTTAGTGCGTCGGGGCGCAGCGTGCTCCACATGCCAGCTAGGAATGGGATCCTGCGTTAGACCCTCGCCTTGACTCGCGTCAAAAGCAGCGAGTGCATTGCGGCCAGGGTTTGGGGCCTAAAATTATTCGCCCAATGCATAGCTGCACGGGGCTATAGGCGAAATGAGATGTGCACGGCGGCGCCGGCAGGCGTGCAGGTATTGGCTGGCGGCCAGCCCAGGTGGCATGGGATGGAGGGTCGGCCTACCACGCATACGTAGCCACTGACTGTACCGCCGCCCAGTCCGGATGGCAAAGCCACCCAAGCTGAAGAGAGGCGACGGAGGTTTTTTTGCAGTAGTACTCTAGCCAGCGGCACGGCTGGGTGTGGGTGAGTGTGCGTGTGCATGGCATTGGTGTAGTGCAGTGCAGTGCAGTGTAGTGTAGTGTGCAAGTGTGTGAGGCGAACAACGGCCAGTCATGGCGAGTGGAGACGGTGCTGAGACTGCCGCTGCCGCTGGTGCTGGGGGAGTGGGAGCAAAGACGAAGAGGGTGGGTATATGGTGTAATAGGCGGGTGACAGGCAAGTGTGCGTGTGCGTATGTGTGTGTGTGGGTGGTGGGTGTGTGGTGGGTGTCTAACCTAACCAGAACCACAGGCATGCCCTCTCACACGACTCCAACTCGCCTCGAGATTAGCGTGCTGCCGGGTTTCATTCAGGCTATCCTGCTATCTGCCAATCGATAATGATAACTGCCAGACCCTGGCACCCAGTGTTTTGAAACGACCATTCAGCGTTACGGCCCTTCCGCTGCGGATGACGATTGCCGGGTGATTGTGATAACGCCGCGCGCGCCCTCTACCGTGTCTGTCACACCAAACAACGCCGTATCGCCCGCAGTATCACCGTCGTCGACCACTTGCAGAAGCAAATGTAACGCGGTGCCCATGTCGTTTTGTCGCTCGCTGACCACGGCGCCGCCTTGGGCCTTGGGCCTGAAGACTGACTTGGGACTGACCTGGGACTGGACTTGGGACATGGGAGGCGTCATGCAAGAAAAAAAAAGACGAGGGCGACGAGGGCGGCGAGCGAGGGCGAAAGCAAACAACCTTCGCTATGCTTTCCCTAACATGTTGGGCCCGTCGAGCAGAGTGTGGTAGCCATGTCTCACGAGCGAACGAAGAGGATGCAAGGTCAAAGTCATTCAACTGCAGCGCGCCATGCTTGCCGTCCGTTAGCCACACCACAGGCATACAGTACACACACACACAAGGTCAAGGTATGTCTGCATCTGATCCATCATTCATTGCCACAGGCGCCGCGCGACACACTGGCTGGTGGAACGAAGACTCGGCGCGCCGGGCTCACGCAGGAACGTCAGCCATGATGCAAGAGCAAGAGGCGTGCATGGCCCTGCCAGCTGGAGCAGTGGAAGCAGCCGGGCAGGGCCGTCTCCCAGTGGCTACAAAGACGGCCACGGCCCATGGTGCGACATTGTCGTGTGCGGTGAGCTGCACGTCGCCACCAGTACCGTTCTTTTTCCTTCCTACTCTGCCCACGGCCAAAGCCCTACGACGACATGGAGGGGAGTGGATGGGATGGATGGGCATAGCTATAGGCACGCTTGCCCTTGGGGCCTGAATCCATGGTGCAAGTCTGTTTCAGAGCCCGGTTTGCCACATGGCCGCCGGCCGAGTACGACTGCGTATATACCAGCATTGGCAGCAAATCGCAGCCGGCGAGCAGCGTGTGCGTGGAGTGTGGGGCCAACCTGGCGAGGGCATGGCATGCGGGAATTGCGATGCCGTCGTAGGTTGTAGGGTGCTCCCCTCGACATGTTCTATCTATGGACGAGGGCCAACGGGCGTGGGTTGTTGGCTGGCAACGCCTGTGATGCTGACCGTCCATCCATCCATCCATCCATCCATCCATCCATCCATTCATCCAGCCTCGACACAATGGCGGTAAAAAAAGTTGTGCGGGCCGGGGTGCTGGTGCAACTGGCGGCACAAAATAGCAGCGAGCTATTGAATGCAGCGGATGCAGAGTTATGAAGCCGCCGGCGAGACCTAAATGGGCGGCGTGGTAAAAGCGGCGGGAGGGTGAGGTGCGGGACAGGCGGCGGTGGTCGAGTCGAACAGGCCCGATCGTATCCGCCAGGCCGTCTTCCCCCACATTGGCCGCACAGCTGATTGACCCAGAGGCGCGTCTACTGCAGGAACGATGCAGGAACAAACGACTGCACTCTATCTGTCTATTCTATCCCATCCCATTCCCTCTCTGTACCCGTCTACATACGCCTGCCTACTAAGTGCTTGCCCTACTTATACTAGTCCGCACTTGCTCTACCTTACATACATACAAACATACACTACTGCTCTACCCTACCCTACCCTACCCTTCCCCTACATACACACACACCCACACCGTCTTATCGTCGACCCCCCCTCCCCAGGCCCTGCCCATCCTTCCCCCCGCCCTCTCTGACCGCCCCCTCGCCCGCCGCCGGCCACTTACGCTGCCTCTGCTGTCAGCGGCTTCACATGCGAGAAGTGCAATTTCTAGAAGGCCACCGCAGCGGGGCCGTGTTACGACTCGACAGGGTCCCGATGCGATTCACGCTGGCTGACAAAGGGCCATGTCTGCCTCTCTGCGGTCGAGCGTATGGGCTGCGAGGGTACGAGTGGATGCGTAAAGGGTCGTGCGTGGTCCTGCCACTGCTTCGGCGCCGGGGAAGTCGTCGTGGCTTCCATAGCTTCGGCCCACCTCGCCCACCAAGCACCAAGCGCCAAGCCCTCTCTGTCTCTCTCTCCACCACCTCCACCCAAACCTCCACCAAGTCGCCGGCTCAGCCCTCGCATTGGCTGGCTCGCCCAAGGCCCTGATCTTCGACCATTCCAGGAAGGTTTCCAGGCTGGCGGGGTCGTGGCTTCCATGCCGCTCGCCCTCGCCCTTGGCCTCGCCCATGGTTTGGACTAGGCCCATCGCCGCTAGGGCTGCCTTTGACTCGCTCAAATGCCCTTCGGATGCAATGCCATGACACCCGGCTTGACCATCAACTTTGTCCACCGACACCTGTGCCACTCGTCTGATCGTGTTTGTCCGCCATCCATGCCGCGCCCAACCCAACGCGACCATCCATCCGCCTCCGCGAAAGCACGTCTACTCACGACGCCTGCATTGCGCGACCGCCGCAAACTCATGGCCTGACTCTGTGCCTCACACCTGCACCTGCACCTCAGCCTGCACCGTGTCGCTGTCCTTGCCCGACTATCGGCAGCCATGACGGACGTCAACTGTCGCCCAGACGCTGAACGTCTCCAAGCCCACCAAACTCGACGCAACCCATTCCCACTCTTTGCTCCACCCTGCCTGCTGGCTGGCCTTTTGAAACGCGGGCAAGATGATGCCATTGCCCCAACTCTGCCGCAGCAAGTGACAAAACGGCCATGTCATCCCAATCAGGCAGCTGCCAGGCGGGCAGATCGCAGATTTCGACCTGTCCGTCTGTCCATGTCTGGAGGCTCGTGCTGAACAGACCTGCTCTCAAACGAAATTCGCGTTATGCTGAGCGCAGGGTCTAGGGTCGTTTGCAATCTCCCTCCGTGGCTCCGTGTGGGTGCCGTCTGACTGGTCCCCGGCGTTGGAGCTTCTGGAATATGTGCCTTCCCCACAATTTGCTGCTGCTGGGTGCTCAGTGCTGAATGCATGCAAAAGTGCTATGCAGTGTCGTGTCATGGCAGGCCCAGCAAGACCCTTCGTGTAGAGCAAAGCGCAGCTCAGGCATGCCAAAGGCCAATGTCTGATACGCAAGACATCGGTGATAGACACATGTCTCGTCTGGACCACACGGCAAGTGGAACTGGCACCAGGCCCGCGTTCTGGAGCCGTCGTGGCCACTGCCGGTCCGGCCGGCCTGACCCAAGTCCAGCATACGAACAGGCGGTCGAGGTCCATGTAGCCTGCCTGCATCTTGCAACACAGACACGTGGGCATCTGTCGCCATGGTCACTCTATGATAAGCCCACGGCGAAACCAGTGACAATCTGGGCTTAGCCTCGAAATAGGTTCTTCGGAACGACACTGCCCGCGTAATCCATTGCCCAAAGTCTTCAAATGGCGTCTCTACTATGCAAATCTTTGGTAAGTCGCGTCTTGGCTGGTCATCCAAATCTCTGCCAGCCCTCCGCACGTCTGTGATTCGACATTGTGACTGTGACTCGTAATAGCCAAAAATGGGCTCAACAAAGTGACTGGGGCGTCGCAGCATCGGCAGCAGAAGCACTGTTGCTTGCTTGCTTGCTTGTTCCATCCCAGGGTCTCTCTTGCACCTGTAACGCTGCGGGCCAAACCGTCCGTAGACGGCTAGCAACAGTGCTTTCCCAGACGAGCCAACAGGTGGTTTACAGCTAAAGTCGCCGATCCAAGCGCAGATCTTGGGCAGACGAGCATGACAGGGTCGACGATCGCAATTCCAATGAACACATATCCGCGCAGCCGCATCCAGTTTTGTGCTCTGCTCGGCCAACTAAACAAATGTGATGAGCATACAGAGTTCGATTTGGCATGTAACAGTAGTACGCAAACTACGTATGTGGTATCGTGGGAGCTGGATACGGGGCTGTAGTGACGTCGTCGATTGACGTAAAAGTAGTTTGCATTTGAAATTGCCGGGTAGTAGGCAGCCGACGCGCATCCAGCACGACTACTTTAACGTAGTTACTCTACAGGTAGTACCCATGATTCACGGCCGGCTGCTTTTCTACGTGGGTGGTTGTATGAGGAAGGTATCAAACGGTCTGGAATCTCTTTTACGAGCACACTGAACAAACCCCCGGGAGCAGGCTCGATCAAATTTCGAGTCGGTGAGCAATCCGCGGCATAACACCGCAAAGTGCCGTCCGTCGGTGTCGCGCGAGCTTGGCCCGTGACGCTCAGACACACTCCAATAGCCGTGGGACTGCAGTGCGCAGGCACAAGAGCCGAGATACCTACAAGAGCAGAGTACATAGCCGAGAGGAAACGAGGCGCCAGGGCGGGCTGTAGCTATGCACAGGGTATGTAAAGTGGCAACTGTGTACATAATACCGCGGACCAAAGAAGCCATCAATGGCGGCAACACGTCGAGGCATGAATTCGGAAAGCAAGAATAGGATAATACTGTGTAATGCTCCGGTATGTGCACCCATAGCCGTGGGTCTCCCAGGCTTTTCCATCCTCGCTGAAACAAGCGATGACCAAAAGGCCGTCTGTCTGAAGCAGCAACAGCCGCCATTGCGAAGTCGCCCATGAATGCCTGGCACCCAGTCCGTTTCACAGGCCTGCGCATCCTGTCAAATGCGCGAAACATACAGGTGTCAGTGAACGGTCGCGTCTAGCTTCCGCATCAACAGCTGTAACAACCGCGTCGGCACTCCGAACACACAGACAAAAAGACCACGAGGGGGGGAGACGGGTCGGGGAACAGGCCTCAGAAGGTGGTGATGAGTTGTAATCAGTCGCGGCCAATTTGGCTACGTCTTACTCTTCCTATCTTGATATAAAATATTCATCAGCGGCCATGAAGAAGAAAAAAAAGAAGAAGGCCGGGCCAAGCCAACACGAAAGAATTTTGACCTTGTCTCGCTTCGCCGCGATTTACCCGACCATCACGTGATGCGGTGGTCTGTCGGAGAAACTGGACCACCGGCGCTAGTCACGGGCCAGAAATAAAAACTCGACTCGACTGCGTACAGCTTCTGTTCGTTATGCGGCGCAGGTCGATAGTCCGTTTCCCCGGTTGCTTGAGGGTCATTATTCCATGGCCCTTCATGTGTCGTTGACCTGCCAGAGTGAACATATTGCACAATCTATCATATACACTTTGTGGCGGCGCCTGTACTTTTCGTTTAGTGGCGTCTTCACTGGAAAAAGATAGAACATACATATTCGCGTGACACTTGGCAGCTTTTTTTCTTTTTTTCTTCCATTTATTTCTCGCCAACAAGCGGCATGAAATCTCGCTTGATGGCGGAAATAATCTAAGCTGACAAGAATTGCTGTATACGCTGAATGCTGCAAAACACCGAGATTGCAATTTCTCGTCGCCCTCGGTGTGTCTTGCCAAAGTTGGTGTGTGTCACCGTTTGAGCTGAGGCCTTGTTCCGTATCCCCGCATGCTTTGTTTCACGTGAAAAGATTGCAATCACAGTAAAACAAGCAGACCCCAAAGGTTCTACCTTGCATGCGTCTTTTTCTTGGTCTGACTGCACATGCTCATTTCCATACACTCATGCTAAGACTGGGGCTTCTCTACAGTATCAGAAAGAAAAAAATCGCCCGAGTGGCAACATAGACCTTTCTCAACCATTTCTCATGTTTCACGTGAAAAAAAAACAGCCTTGGCAATGTGCAATGTTTCCCGTTTGGCAACCTCCAACAAGCAGAACGAACAACTTGTTGACTGTGATCGGCCTTGCAGTATCATGTGCTGTGTCACATTGAATTTTCTTACTGTGAGACTGTATTTCTGATTTGCAGAGTGTTTGGCCTGCAAGGCTGAATTTTCGAAATATTGATTTTGATTATTTGTAGAACATTCAGTATAACTATACAAACTACTAAATTAAATAGAATAAAAATAACCACCAATCTTTATGGCCTGTCCGTCTAACCGGACCCCACGGCTGTCAGTATACTGCGTACGTCACAAGCATCCACTCAGACCAATACAGAATCATGCTCGTCATCTATTATGTGCTGCGGATGATGGCGGCGGCGGCGGGGAAATGCTGCATAAGCGCTGCTTCTCCGATATCCACCCACATGCAGTCTACATGCATGGATCGCCAGGAACCGGGAGAAACGACGGTGCAAAGCATATTAATACTTCATTCGTCTAGCAGACTGCAGTAAACATCAAAACGAGAACGCATGTCCGCATTGAGTTGTAGCTATTTTCTGATGCACACGTAATCACGCTGGCGTGTCACATTAAAAGGTTAAACAAAAAGCAACTAGCATGTTATCGGTGTTTTTATTCAACAAGTCAAACTTATTTGATATTAATGTAGAAAAGGAAGACTATATCTCAACCTGTTTCTCACTTCAAACTGCTACTCACAATTAGAGTAGCAGTCGATATGTAGACGATGAATGGTGCGCTCAAGAAACAGCGTGCATCGTGGATTACCTGGTGTGATGTCACCTGAGTACTGTGTCCGTGCGCGGAATGCGCGGATTCGCGCAATGCGCCGAACCACCAAAAACAGCTCCACCAAAATTGAGGCTGCCGCACCACGTACAGTAGTAATTATCATGTAAGAAAACACAGAAATACTCTACTAGGTCCTAGTATCATATTTCTGCCTCAAATTTTCTGCGAGGAGCGATTTTGCGGCCACGGGAGTTGTATACAGGTGGAGGTGTTGGAGAACGCTCATGTGCAACCACACGACTACGCGCATCCCTACTACCACGCTTCTTC
>NW_006911495.1:37172-38265 GCF_000523455.1 Bipolaris oryzae ATCC 44560 | reverse complement strand
AAAGGTGCAAAAGGGCCGACATCGCATGGCTGCAGCTTGTGAGAGGTGTGAGAAGGCAGACGACACAAGATAATGTTGTTAGTAAAGCAGAACTCGTGGGTTTCCACCTGCTCCCTCACGTGTCTGGGGGTCAAACACGCGCTTGAGCCACTCTAGGCTAATCTTAGAGTCGTTGTACCCATTCTCTGAGTGCGCATAGTGCCATCCAGGGGTGTTGTGGGTGGTCCACATGCTGCGATGGGTCGATGCTGGCCATATAATAAGTGGCAGGAGGGCCCTTCCGTCAGCACTGATGCATTCAATAGCAGTTACCATAGTGCGCTTGACACCCGCACCCCTACCACCTTGCCGATCGTCCTTGCCGACTANGACTTTTGCGGAGCCAAGCATGCTTAGCATGACTCCAGTTTCGTCCATATTATACACGTTTTCTGGCAGTACGCGTGGATCCTGTAGTACCTGACCAATCACATCGAACCACTCTACTATCTTCTCATATATGTTGCTTCCGTGGCGCTTCCAGTCTATCGATCTGACCCTTCTCGCCTGGAGTTCGGGGTGACGCTTCTCGAACGCTCGTGGCCAGTTCTTCCCTGGACGCTTGATCGACTCGCTCTTCGTGGACCGCTGGCGGGCTATGCTAAACGCTAGCGAGCGAAGATACTTAACGCGCACAGGTTGTCCGAGACTAGACATCAGTAGCAGGAACTTTACAAGCGCCTTCTCCTCCTCTCGAGTCAAGTACTGCTGACTCTGAGCCTGCTCTGCTCGCGAGCGTCGTCCAAGCCTACGGTGGATCAGAGTTGAGACAGGGACATTGCCGTGCTCCGATCGAGCAGCACATGTATCACGCACACCCTCAGGCAGACGTTGCGCGAGCGCCTGGCTGGCTGGGTCCATGTTCGTGATTGTGGTGACTGAGGGATACCTCGAGCGAGAAGCCAACCGAATCCACCACCGGTCTGCTTCTAAGAATAGCTAGCAACACGCAGCACCCGATAGAAGCTTCTAGAACTCTGCGCCACAGCTTCANCCCTTTTGGCATAGCGCAGGTGTACATCGTAGGCCGCTAAGCGTTCGCAATCCAGCTGTG
>NW_006911495.1:0-37065 GCF_000523455.1 Bipolaris oryzae ATCC 44560 | reverse complement strand
GCGTTTTAAATCCTTTCGCTAATGCGAAGGACTGGCACACGGAGCCGGAAAAACTCGGAGCGCATCTGAACAGAGGCTGCATATCTTTATAGTGTGGCTAAAGATTTTTTAGCTTACTCTAAGTTATATACAATCTCCGAACAGGCAAGTAGAGCTTCTGTAAGAGGTAGGACAGGGGTGTTTTGGTGTCGCACCTTCCCACGCTTAACACGAAAGACTCACGTATGTCCCTTAGATCGCTGTAATTTTACTATTTGAGGCTTGCGATAGATAGAGGTAGATCTAGCAAGCATACAAATATGTATTTATGTCTAAGAGCCTCCGTGGCTTGGGCGTAAGGTGCTTGGGCAGTGTTGGTGGTTCGTTGCGGAGGGATGTTCGACCCACAGGGATGGACGTTAGTTACTCCTTCTAATTTCTCGAATTTTTAAACTTATATCTAGGCAGAGATGGCAACAATTTACTTATATGCACTTAGTGTTCTTTGGAAGCGCTTAATCTTACCTGCACTTATATTGAGGACAAGGGTCCTGCATCAGAGTCTTAAGAAACTAAAATCAGTCTTAGTAAGTGGTGTGACAGTACTGACATCTGGATATGCTGACAAAAGAAAGAGAACACGCTTTTTGCGACCGCTGATGGGCAGATTGCCTGTTAGTGTACTCCTAACGAAGACGTTTACCAATTTTCCAGAGAATATGAAACTAGACGGCGCAAGAACATACAACTATTTAGAAACTGTGAGTAAAACCATCCATTTGGCTACTCGATATAGCATGTATTGCATGTTGCCAGTTGATAACTTCTAGTTAGTAAGATGGGGATTGTCACTCTCTTGAATAGTTTACTATTTAGACCAAATCAGCTATTGTAGATTAGTCCCTGTCTGGGGCTGTAAATCTGTTTTGTTAATCTGAGTTTTCTATGTAGTTATCTAATATGACTTAGACATCGATCGTTCTGTATTAAGACTTATTTGAACGATTAACTATAGCAGAGCCAAGGCATATCACTCGGGTTGCCTCTTATCAAGGCCAAAGTAGCACACATGTTCAACGCACTGTCTTTACTAACTAGATAACGACTCCGTATGTTGTACGTACACACACTAATAATTCACACTATGCAGAAAGATCGGATATAATTTATCTAACTCGAAGCAAATGTGTATGCAGCTTTTATAGTGTTCCTGAATCTAGAAATGAGGTCACGTTTATCTATGACTGTATCGTAGGTATAAGAGCGAGACTTCCTACTACTAACCAAAAGTTGTTTTACAGTATTCTAAGCGCTAAAGCATTTCCAATCTCGATAAGCCCTTATTTTTGAGCTTTTTTACTAGTCTCATGGCGCATAATACCAGAAAAAATCTTTGTTTACTCTGCGGTAAACGCCGATCTAGAGGCGCCCAATACGTTCAAGATGTTGAAGTCTGTTCAAGAAAGACTTGTGCCAAAACTCAACGCCTACTAGAGATAGCTTTAAGGGACAGCAGTAGCCCAGTTATTCATGTCCATAACTACTACTATGCTAGTTGTGCAAGCAAGGATATATCTAGTTGTGTACACTATATTTGTGACTTTTATGCCAAGGAAGCTCCCAATATTGAAGCGCTCACCGAACTGCCTGAGAATATTGTAAGGCCGCGTCCCGAAGCACATCGATACTAGGACTGCTAAGTGTAGATAGTATGACTTTTAAATGGATATTCCCTCAATTTACCTCTTGGCAAGCATCATGATAAAGGTTATAAGTAAGGCTTGCAAGTGCCTAATAATCACCATTTATGTGCAAACTACATCTAACCAGATACACATAACAGAGTTTCTCACAATCCTCTTATATCTATATTACAAGATCGACAAATTACATTAAGCTGTATTGTTTTCCCATTCAGTAATGCCCTTCACTCGAAAAGCACTTTGTATCGATCTTACCACTGAGGCAGAACACTGCGCTATATGCTCAAAAATACTTGAAGCAGGTAGCGAAAAAGCCAGTCTTGTGTATGTTTTAAAGGATTGTCGTTGTGTAAGTCTATTGCGATTCATGTTAAGTTATGTTGCTAATAGTGAGAAGGTTATTTGTGGCCTTTGTGTCCAGTTTCCGGGTGTGCCACCCTTTCTTCCTTGCCAGCATGCCGACCATATGGACTTTGGGTGGCAGAGACCGCTACGGCTCTACAATCTAAAATGTGCTATCTGCTTAGACGCTGGAAGTTCCATTCGTATTGCTCTAGTTTGCGGTAGGTTGACATTATGTAATCAAGATAGTGAATTAACTAACAATTAAGGCCACGTGTATTGCCGAGTCTGCATTTTAACGTGGGTAAGCTCTCCTAGAGAGTCAAACAAAAACTATGTAGCTTGTCCAATCTGTAGGAACAGCATGACTAAGGTCGGGCGATTACTGTCACATGATCAAATTGTTGTACCCGCTCAACGAGGTGTTGAGATTGTATCACCATGCATTAGTCCATAGACGTGTGACTAGATAGGTTCTCTCGCAATTGATCGACCTTTTTTTCTGGGTAACTTTGATTGGAGCGGCTACTCGATTCCGTAGCGGGCCGGTTGCGTTGACTTAATAGCCGGTAATATCTCTCGTCATCCGAGCTCTTCCGTGGTATTCTCTTAATTGTAACTTGAGCAGTCGTCGGGCTAGGCACTAGGAAGATATGGCATGCTATTTAGTCCTTTAGATCCGCTGCTGTTCTGAGTTTGATCCAGAATTCATTCCAAAACATCAAAGCTCACAATGACGACTACTGCACCCTATTATGGAGAGTACCTGCTCGTATTGTCTGGGTCGGTTGAGTGTGCCCCGTTCTTGGAAAACTGGAAAACTCTTAAAGATAGCGTGCGAAAACATGTCGGAAATCCGGGGTGGACAGATGTGAGCAAGACGTCACACAGAGGAATACGACGGGCATGGTGCAATCTATCGATAGAGGGTAAGGCGAAAACTGCATACAGTACGCATCACCATCCGCAAATCGAAGAATAAGTACTCACATAAAGCGCTCTAGGATACTATTCGAAGATGCCAGGAGTAGGAGTGTGCTTGATGAAGAGGACATCAAATGGCGAATACCTGCTGCTTCACTACAACTGCGCCGTCCCCTTCCCTGCTGCGTCTCAGTGTAACCACAATCCCTGTGGTCGGCAGGAAAACTGCCAAAGGCTCCTGCCTAATAAGGCAGTTCTACCCTGTAACATGACCTTGCTTTTTGTACCTCACAACATGATGCAACTAAAGGGTTATTGTCTCTTACCCTTACGATATTACCCCTTGTGTATAACTAGCAGGTGTACATTTACCTAGCTTTGCTTGTGGCTTTGTAAACGTGCCACTCCCATTTTCATAGAGGGTTATTATGCTATGATGTAAAGAAGCATTCTTAGCCATTTATAGCATCTACCATCATAATCATATCTATAGTGACATCATAGCCTGCTATTTGGAATGTTTGTATTCGACAAAGGGACAACCCCGCACTACGAGCAATGAGTCACAGGCAATAGCTGAGTTCATATATACGCCACACGTTCCATTGTTACACTCACTAAATAATATCTCAGTCATATTTTTGATTGCGTATGTCTATATAGACCTGTCAGAGTCGACTTTTTTGACCAGATATCGTCACGGGCTCTATACATTACTGTCAAATAAGTGACAGAATCTAGGTGTGATGGAGCACCTGGATTCTGTGATCCGGGCCGATCAGAGCCGAGTGCCAAGGCTCACCCCTAGGCAAGGCTGATACTTAGCCACCTATCTGAGACAAAAAAAGCAAATAGCGACTACGCTCATAAGGCGGCGCGCCTACGCGCCGCTGGAGCGCAAAACAGAACAATCAGATCAATTCTCCCATCAATTATCACAGTCTTTTATCACAGTGATCCAAACGTGTCCTTAATCAGAAAACCCCTCACAGTCTGACAATTACACACCTGTTATACGATGTATGTAGTGCGAATCCTCCTAGCATCCTTAGTGACTACAGCTCGAGCACACATGTCGTTGTGGTATCCGCCTCCTCTCGGTGGTAATAGAGAAGCCAACTCTTTCACAACACAGGTGGATAAGGGAGTTCAACTTTCCAATTGGATGCTGCAATTCTCAAGGAGAGCCAACACTGCCTTCCCCTGGCGATTGTCGTGGTCATCTTGCCCTTCTAGATACAGAGGAGGGCAGACCACAAGTCACATGGGAACCTGGCCAGGACGCTTACTTTAAGTTATCCGACTACATGTATAGTATCGGTGTTCCAGGATCAACTCACTACGGTGGAAGCTGCCAAATTGGATTCTCTGTGGATAAAGGTCAGACATGGAAAGTCGCGGCTTCATATCATGGGAACTGCCCTCACAGGGACAAAGACATGCCACAGGTGTTTGAATTCAAAGTCCCGCTAAACATACCAACAGGTATAGCAGTCTTTGCTTGGATCTGGTTGAACCGTGAGCATGAATTTTTCATGAACTGTGCAGCAGTTCAGATCAGTTCAGGTTCTAGCAGTGCCACCACGCGCACTTACACAAGCTTTAAAACTGTCCCTACAAAACCTTCTACTGCACTGTTAGATCCTAGTAACGAGTCACTAAGGGGAGGTGAGCAAGATAAATCTAGCGGCTGTGATGAAGACTCGATAGCCTACAGCAATTCGTACGGGGCAAAGCTGGCTAGAAGTGAATGGAGATATATCAAGAATCGTCATAGTAGGAAGCATTCTAGGCAAAACTACCATATTCACAAATCCAACGTCTTAGCATCGCCTAAAAAGCTCCATCGCAGGTCAGAAAACTTAGCTTCCGATGTTTGCGATTGGAACACCGCACCTAGGATGGAAACTAGCTACTATTCTGTAGATGCACAATGTGCACCTAACGCTAAACTAAACAACCTAAAGAGTGATGACTTTGAGATTGGCTGGGGCGATGCGTGCGGCGTCGTCGAGGGAGACAAAGTGTACACTATTCAGAACATCGAGTGTTAAGGTTAGAGTCCTAGCAGATTTGCGAAGATGCTGTCCTAGTCTTTTTGATCGCAAAAATGAGATTCACATAGTAGTTACAACTTAACTAAGTAATGGACCCTCTAAAATTATCGATACACGTATCGTTTAATTCTCTCCTGCGCCCCCTAGCCTATACCTTAATCAGAGACTTTATGTTATGATTTCAATCAGACTAATATACATAGAACACAACTGATGGCCTGTATTCGTACATATAAACAAAGAAAGCATAATCAATACAAAACAACCCTGCACAAGTAGCAGACGCAATACTTTCCAGTTTCGAGCACATCGCTGAGAAAGATGGCTATTCAAGACGGTTGTTGCACTTCTTGTGAATATGTTCGCAACTTTGTGCGGATAATATGGGACTTCAAGCTCCGTCGCGGTGAATGTTGATGGAGTAGATTGACATGCTGCAGCCGCAATGACACCGAACCGGTCAAGTACATAGTCAACTGGCAGATCAGATTGGGCAATTGTCTCATACTTCAGAGTGTATGCTCTGCGGCCTTTCCTTTCAAAGTCGGTTTTGCCTGTCCAAGCAATAAGGTGCTCCAAGTCGACCAGGTAGAAAGGATTCAATGTCTTTCTTAGAAAACGCCCTTCTGTAATCCTTCTCAAAAGTAGCTGGTTAAGCTTAACCCGGGCGTCTTCCCAGACAGGATTTCGAGAAGCAGCAGCTGCAAGTACATCACAGTACTTGAGTCCCATCGAAGCCCACTCGTAGTGTTGAACCTTATTCATACCCCAATATTGGGCTGTCTTAACAAGCGAAGCGAGACACTGCTTACTTGTTCTAATCTTGGATTGTGCCGTATTGACGAATTGCTCCCATTGCTTCGCATCAACGAGAGAATCTAGCTGCGGCTGTTCGTTCTTTCTATAACGGTAACACTCTTCTATCATAACCTCGTTCAGTTTTGTAAACAGCCAGTCAGCTTGTTTTTATTGCGAAAGCATCTCGTTGCGTATAGCCATGCATGCTTGGAATTTTTCATCTTCAGATAATATAGAGCGTAATGAGAACTGAAGTGCGCGGATGTTTGGTGAAGTAGGATTGAAGTCGAGTATATCGGTACTTTGAAGGCTTAGCGTTGAACAGATAATTCACTATAAGACCTACTTTTGCGTTGTCCTTTCCATCTTTTGCAAAGCTAAAAGCCAAATGATGGACTATTGTGCCCTCAAACAGCTTATATACCTTAGGGGCTATTGTTTTCAAGAGGTTACTAACCCTTGCTCATGATGTGTACGGGGATCAGGTGTTATTGGTAGTGCTACGCACGTGCCTCTCCATCATCTTATCGTGACGCTAGGAATGCGATAGCTGGCTGACCTACCTGCCGTCATATTATTGACATATAGCTACCCAATCTTTGCTTATAAGATCCTGAACTACCGAGCATATATACAACGCAATCTCAATATAGTGTCTTATATATGTAAACAGATGCTCTGATCTTTATGTAATCACTCCATCCAAAAAGGCTAACAAAGATGTCCAGGCTGTCGCCACTCACCGGTTAACTACAGCTTTCCGTTTTTCGAGATGTCCCCATTACCACAACTTCTGTATGACCAAAGGCTCGCCAATGATACCCGACAAGAAGATATTGCAAGTAGCGATGTGGAGAAAAGTATTACGTCTCTTGGATACCTTCTCTTTCTTTCGCCAATTCGGAGAAGAATCTTGGATAGTGTGTCCGCCTTCGACGCAGCAAAGTTAGTTAACTTGAAGTTGTGTATTTTGACTGCGAAGGAAAAAGAAAAATATCTTAAGCCGATCCGAGATTTAGTGTGGGATGTACCTGCGGTTGAAAGACTCTCACGAGAGGGCATGAAACTAATGTTGCTTGGAGACGGCGCTTATGCACTCGAGCAGCGATTGCACGCGACAGAACGTTACTTGAATTCTCATGGGAACGGAAGGCTCACAATCTACCTGTTGGGCACATTTCCAGTATTCACGCCGACAGCGACAACGCTCGACTCACTAGTCGAATTCAGCACTACAGGACATTCTAACCTTGTACGGTTTCACTGTGACAAGTATCAACTGGGCCGCGTTCGCGCTGTTTCAGACATAGATGCGAAGGGAGACTTTCTTATGAGTTTCAGTGTGCCAATGCAAGCGTCTATTAATCCTATCAAAGGATCTTGGTATAAGGTAGACGATGTTCCAGATCGTACGGTTGATTTGTGGGTGTATGTGCCTTCTTTGCGCGACCGTCTTTGCAAAGAAGTCAGGCTGACACCATTGGACGTGCTACGGATGGTGAGAGTAAACCCACTGTTCGTGTCACTACCACATTCTCCTCTAAAACCAACGTTCACTACGACGTGTATAAAAAGAAAGTTTCGCGATGCAGCACACAGCGCTTTGCTCAGTTCATTAGGTTTTATATTAACACTAAGACAGCTGTTTCATCTATATGCAGGACACTGTCGGTTAAGGAAATGGTTACTCACAGTTGCGGGTGTACAATCTTTGGAAGTAACTCACCCAGATCAGTTTTCAAGCGACGAATTTTCTGTGCGCCAGCTGGCCGCACACTACATAACATCTTCGTTAGGTGTTAATTCAGGCTCGCGCGCAGCGATCGATTTCACGCAAGTGCCGAATATACGGCTCTTCCTTGACGTAGCCAAATTTAGCACCTTTGGCGGGAGAATCGCTCTAAGCTAATCTTTGAGTCGATGTACCTATTCTTAGAACGCCCGTAATGTCACCTAGGAGCTGAAGGCAATTAAATAGAGCCACGTTAAATAAAGACGTGATATTTGAAGTTTAGTCCGTCACGACGTAACTAGAGTGTTTTTCGACTCATAACTAGTAATGGACGTAATAGGCTGAGCTCCGGGAAGCAAACGATAGGTAAATAGTCCAGAATATGATTACTTTGAGTGCGTATGTTACAAGTAACAAGTAGAATGATGTCGTCTCTTGAAGCTGACCGCAAATAGATAGAAACCACTTAGGATCCCGCTGGAGGCAGCGATTGTCGCAGCGTTAGGGATCACATGATTTGTCTCATGCTAAGACACCGTCATCAGTGATGGCACTCCTGATGTGATGGAAGGGCTATCACAGAAAGAACTCACTATCAGAGATACATAGCAAGACCGCGTGTTTGTGGTAGTACTAGATGCAACGGGGATAAAGGATGGATAGATTTCGCTATTACACTCGTTTGGGGCAATCCAGTGATGCTTTCTTATAAGTTCTTTTGAGTATCTTAAGAATACTACTTCTATTTATCTCGTCTGGCGCGTGACGGCAAAACAATCGCTTCTGATCCAGCTAGTTATACATAAGAACTCATTTCGGCGCTTCTATAGAACCGAAGGGCCCAAAACTACCTCTCATGTTACAACCTAGTATCACCTTATTAACGTGTCCTGCTAAGGAAAAGCCGCTTTAAGCCTCCTGGGCTGTAATTTATATGGGGTCCTTAGATTTGAGGGCGAGTTACGATGCTGTTTGTATGTAGTTATACAAGAAATTATATTCGATAGAGAGCTATAGTCTTGGCTATAGAGCTATCTATATACAAAGTATATTGCCTAAGCAACAATTAGACTAGGCAGGTGGGTAAGCGAGGTCGTAGACGAGAAGAAGCGGCGAAGGCCGTTCAGCCCGTTACAATGAATGTTAAATGCGAACTAGTTAAAGAGTCTAACTGTAGTTCTATCGAAGTCTAGACTACTTGCTTAGCCGTTCTGAACACCCTAAGGATAAATGCATGGTGTTTAATTAGTAGTCCGCGTGCATAAATTGAAGTCCGTCTTAAAGTGCATATAGAAATAGAGCAGACCTCAGAAGGTCAGGTTTTTAAATATATAATGCAGGACAGAATGCATCCTTTACTAGTCAAGTCTACAGCTTAGTATTAAACATTTACCTAACCTCAATATGCGGTATCAACACTGGTGTTTTACAAGCGCATTATTGGGTAATGTCTTCGCCCAATCGACAATGTTAATAGATATTCAGCATAACCGTGTTGAGCAAGCTGATTGCCCGCGAAGGGTAAGCAAAACATTAGGCGCTTAGAATCAAAGTTAACGGCTAGGCGAAGTTACACTTTTGTTCAAAGACAGCATGGAGCGAATGTGCTGCACCAATCATATCATCCGACCGCTGCGTAGCCGCCGACAGGCTTAATAATGTCGCGTCTATTGTAATCGACTTAGGTTTATGCTGCCAATTCTTTAGGTATGTCCGATCTTATGTTAAGTCTATAAGCAAGCCTCTAATCATTTAGTGATGATACATGTAATACGGTATATAAAGATGGAGAAGGAGAAGGGCAATGGTACCCCGGCCTAAAGGAGGTATCTGGTACTTTCAAAGAGCAAGTAGGCAGTTACATGTGCAGGAATGGGACTACTACATCGGTTTGCCCCGGGGAAGGTGCTGGAAACTTAGTGGCTTCTAAGAATGCGGCTACTCCCACTGCTGATTAGTACATTATCTAGAGTTCTCTTGCTTCTTTTTAAGTATTGTTCAATCCAAGCTCCTGTTAGTTTTTGAAAGTGGCCACTACTTCGATACTTACCCGTTATTAGCGCTGCGTCCTTGCTGCATGTTGCATATAAATACTATACATATGCCTATAAAAAAGCTCTTTTTATAGTTAAAAAGGATCTCTATGCCATCCTATTTGTCCTAACACATCTATAGTAACATCCTTGCCTTACTCTATATGATTCTTGATACGAGTTCTATACACGGATCGCAAGCATTACTAACTAGTTAGTTAGTTAACTCATCTAAGTTAAATAGCCTATGTACCTAGTTGCTCTTTTGCCTCGTTAAAGTTCGGCGGTTAACTTCTTTAAGTTGTTTTATATGCTTCTCCGCAGGAATGATGAGTGATATAATAGACTCTTATTAGGGATAAGCGCCTGAATCGCGAGGCATAGTAAGGGTAAGGCATGACAGACATGTTTTTGTTTTTTTGTAGAGTAACGGGATCAATGATATAGCAAATTGTATCTGACTAGTCCCATTTATGCAATTTCCTGCAATGCATTTGGAACATGCCTAATGGGCTAAGCTTAAGATCTTTTCCTCACACATAATCTTTCCTATTGTCTGAAAAATTAATCCATAAATCCTGTTGTCATTTTTTGTTAATACCTAAGTCTAATTAGCTACGTACTGTGGCATAACACGTGATCGAATTTGAGTCAACCAAGGGGGATAGTCACGAGAAGATGAAAACTCATTGCTGGTAGTGAGCTGAGTGAAAAAGGTACCTATTAACGCCGAAAAGAAATTTAGATATATGCTGACAATCTAGTCATATGCTACAACACTACAATATTAATAGTGCAGATTGCCTTGCATGGCATCTCGCTTTCTCAGGAAGAGATAAGCTAATAATCTAGTAAACGTTTGTGCTAGACGTTAAGCTTATTCTTCTACTTCTTAGCCTCTGCCTCGAGCGTATGCTGCAACCCTCGTACATAATCTATGAAGCTCCCAAACTCATTTGGCCTTGCTTCCTTTGGGGTATGGCCTTGAAGGTCTTGTATCACTCCTCGTACCTCAGCACTATTTGACATTACATTAGTGGTGTAGTCTTCGACTGTTTTGGATTGTTGTTCAAGATAGCCATTGATGCTGTGAATCGCCTGTTTTGCCTTTTCCTCGGAATCTATATCTTTCAACCCTTTGAAAACATTATTAACAATTTCTATGGCAAGTTCGAACTTAGTATGCGATAGGCTGACTAGCAGCGAGTGTTTTGCAGCCAGAGCATGTCCTTTATAAGTAGCCACCTCCTTCTTTGCCTCATTTGCAATCTTGATCTGTTCCTTCATCCTCTCTAAAGCCTTGATAGCGATCCTTTGATGCTTTTGAACCTCGTCTTTAAGTCGGACCTCGTTCGCAACAAGCTGCGCAATCTCAGCCTTATGGGTGGTGATAGTTTTGATGTATCCTTCATTCCGCTCCGTCTTCTGCAGGTTTGCTACCAATCTTTTTAGATTGAAAATAGTTTGCGTCTGGTTTGCATCCTGGCGCTTGTAGAAGTCATTTGAAGTTCGGAGATCTTCTGCTTTAGCAAGTGAATGCTGACATTCACGCTCAAGTTGTACTTCCCTCTCTATAGCCTTCTTGAGTTGCTCCTCTGTTTCTCGGCACTTTTGTAATTCCTCCTCCGCATTCTTGATCTTTGTTTGCAAACTTTCCCTTTCGTCCTTAGCCATGCGAAGAGCGCGTGCACTCTTTCCCGCCTTCGAGCGAAGCACGACGTTTGTCTCGGCAAGTTTGCGATTCAAATCGTTCTGAGTCTCGATCATTTTAGAAGATGTGATGCAAACCTTCTTTAGACGAGCTCTGTTATCCTCAAGAGTTTGCTTAAGGTTGTTTTTCTCGATTTCTTTCAACAAAACGGTAGATTCGATTTCCATGATCTTCTGCATAAGGTCCTTTTTCTGTTCGTCACTTGTATTGCTAGCCTTGAAGTTGGCGAAGGCATTGTGATGAAGATTCCTTGCGCTGGAACTGAGGTTTGCCGCTTCCTGGCTCCATTGGTGACCCGACCATCTTCCGGCGGCAATTTCCCGTTCATAATACTCGGTCGTCTCCCTACATGCTCGCATTGCTTGATCTGATTGGTGTTCGACATGAGCTATGTAACTTTGTAGAAAGTAGATATGATGGCTAAGATTGGTGATTGTCTCATTAGCCACGTATATTTGAAAAGCTTGGGCTTGCAATTCATATTGGTAAATGTCGTTCAGCGTACGCGCTTTGGAAAGTTGGTCCCGAGTTTCTTGAAGCTCGCCGAGAAGTTGATGACTTTGGTTCTGTAACTCTGCGTTCTCCCGATTCACAAACGCTATGATTTCTGCGGGCTCCATATTGAAAATCCTGCTCGTACTAGATCTAGTTGGGCAATGTATAGTCCTCGTTGTAGAACTTGGGATTTGTGGTTTTGCACGAGAGATAGAATGGGAAACACTTTAATCTATCTCAAATTCTTCCCGATTGTGTGGCGCAATAATCGGGAAGGTTAGAGCTAAACAGGGGGAAGTCAGGCAACTAATTTAGGCGTTGAGCCAGCGGTGAAAAGCTTGCATCGTACTCCTCGCCATTCAACGCCACGACGCCTGCAATATTTGACACATTTCCTGTTAGACATTAACTCAAATCACTTCTACTAAGTTGATTTAACCCGGCTCAGCCTACTGCTCCAGTGGCCGCCGAGGGGCAAAGCCTTGGAGAGCCGTCGACGTGTTCATACTGCCTAACCAACTAATATGCACAGACAACGAAAGCGGCAATTTTAACACTTGAAGTAGCTATCATACGCGCGTTCTTTAGCGTCTCGAGCTGGTAGCGGACCTCCTCTTCTTCATACTTCTTATCAGTGCTAAAAATACAGGAGTACTTGAAACTACAGCTTTGCGGAGATCATCTAACACCCTATTTTCATCTACAATATTAAGTAGACTAGTTCCCGCTAGTCTCTTCTTAATCCAGTACTGTGCAAGCCTCACAACTGCATGCTCCGGTAAGCCATGTCTAGACCTGTACTGGTGCAGCGTTACCTGGTCACTGCCTTGCGTGTTGTTGATTTCCGAAATGGGTGGAGGCTTAGCCTGAGCACTAGCGCAGTCGCCTATACCGTTAAACTGAGGTTTAAATTGCCCGGTCTCTTCGTACAAACTTAAGCTTAGAGAACAAATTGCCTTTGCGATCGCAGAGTTTGCTTCGCAAAGCTGGCGAATATCCACAAGCAGCGATTCAATAGGCGCCTGATTAATAGTTTGCAACGCAGCTTCGACGTCTTGAACGTTATTGGACATAGTAGTAAATGAGAATTTGAGGATCTTTTCTACGTCTGGTGAATGGAGAATCTTATATATACATACTTTCGAACTTAATAGATAGGTCGTGGTTAGTAAGGCGACAGCTAACTGAGGCATACACAAAATCAAACAACCTTCCTCTAATGACATACTTCTTGGCAGTCGAAATCCTATTTAGGTTCGGTCTCTTTTTCGTATATTCGATCACGTCCATCGGATATCTCTAAATCCTATGATAACGTTTCTACTAGGAGCCTAAGAAAATGTAATCGGAATTCTATTACGAAGTGAACTATAATTAATTATCGGCTGTGTTATTCCAAAAGCAAAAAACGACCGGGAGCGTAGTGAGAATTAAGTTTTGCCTAAACCGCCAATGTGGTAGCTAGACGCAACTGAACGATTGGGCTCATTTGTGACCAGGGCATACGCAAGAATTCGAGATCCTGGTTTAGAATTCGACTAGTTGGTCGAAATCGGGACAACCTATCGACTGTGTGTTGGTAGAGATGGTTCATATCTTCATCTGAGAGCTGCAGTAGACTTTCGATGTGTTTTCTAAGTGGGGTCGAACCGATAGCTCGAAAAAGAAGGACTGCCTTGAATCCACTGCGAATAATCAGTGTTAGATACACATCATGGGTAATACAGTAGTTGACTTACATGTTAAGTGTATTCACAGGGTTACCCATAATTACCAGACTACTGCTTGTACCCCGAAATTTCTTGTACACATGACCATCAACTGCACCGATACAGTCAAAAGCGGTAATGTTGTTGAGAGCATATCTCGCCCACTGATGGATGATATAGATGATACCTTGCTGGCCTTTGGATAGCTCTTTGTCTGAATCCTCCATTCGATCGAGAAAGTTCAGAATTCTCAGGTACGGTAACAACAAGGCAGCTACACCCCCGTAGTACTCTGCTCGTAGCGAAGCCATCAAATGGTTACTTGACGGTGGATCCTGATCATTCCAGGCCAAGTTTGGGATGATACTTGATCTCCATTGCTCCATAATGTTGATCTTGAACTCTGCGGAGCTTGTGAAAGCGCACAGGTGTTCATCATCGAAGCTTTCGATTGAAGCAAAATCTGGTGGTGGAATTCGCTTTGCAACCTGGAGTACCATCTGGAGCATTATCCTTGTCCACAAAACATCATAATCGGGCTCTTCCACCGTCTCTCCAGGAAATAATGTTCTCCAGCCGTCCGAGTAAGGAATAGAACAGTCAATGCTGGCGTCATCATGAAAATCGCTAGGAAAAGAGTCAGACGGGTACTCAGACTCATCATCTCAACTAACCTTGCAAGAATCTGAAAAATCCCAACGCTTCTCATTACTTCCTCGGAGGGGCACTTTCTCGCGGTCAAGCTGGTTATTATTAGGCTAGTTTTCCAGGTAAGAATAAATCGTCTGACCTTTTGACAACATCTGCGTAAATGGAATGAGAAGCGTGCAGGTGTATCAAGCTATTAGTAAGCATTCCGTTTTGGCTAGTGTAAATTGCAGCTAGAGTTGATGTTTTTGCGTAAGCAATGCTTCGATCCCTAAACTTACGCTTGAGAATATATTGAGCTGAATGATAGTAGATCATGCCTGGTCTAGTATCAGAGCCCCCTGTATACTCAGCATCTGGGAAACAGCTTCCTATTGCGAGAAACAATAAAGCCTGGGCATTTTCGAAGCTTGTTTCGACAAGATTGTTCCGCTCTGCTGTGCGACTCATGTCGTCTTGAAAATGAACGCATATGTTCTCAGGCTTGTCGAAAATTGGATATAGGACATGAACGTGATTTAGATAGACACCGAATAGCTGTCGAATCTTTTTGTTCGAAAATGCTTCTGGTGTACCTTTTGGTTCAGGATCGTATAGTGTAAGATGTGTATGGGAAAAATTCATCTCAAATGCCTGTAGCCGGCCAGAAAAACTGGAAACTTGATTTTTTGTATTATCGACGAGCTTGTGTATCTTGAACAGCGTCATCTCTTGACTAATGGAAGTTAATAAAAACCTGTGAGTAGGCGGAGGGTACTATACGCAGTTGGTGGTGTATCGATATATTCGCATTCTCCATTTTCTTCATGACATTTGTTGCATGGAGACTCTCCATTGCATTTTTGCTTGCGTTTACGGCATCGATTGCAAGCTTTGGAGGTTCTATATCCTGAGGGCTGGCGTGCTTTTTGGGAGGCGTGATTTTGGTCGTGCTGTTGTTGGTTCGAAGGACGTTGATAATCCATCTCGCCCACAAAGAAAGGGTACGACATAGCCGAATTTTAGAAATGTTAAGTATTTGTAGTAAACAGGGGATGTGTTCAAGTGTCTTTGAAAGATAATAAAGCAGTGTTGTTGCGACAAAGCAATTAACAATAGCTACGATGAATGAAAAGCGGGAGGAAGTGCGACTTATAAAAGGGGGACATGATGCTAGCATGTGTACACGGTCAATTAACCGGAGCTCTCTAAAGAGCTTAGGCACTTATCGGCTAGATGCAAAAGGAATGGGCTCCGTGTTCATTGCCCAAATCGGTAGGGAGATGCCATCTGTCTCCACATCACATCCTTTTTGCCTTAACCATTTGTCACCATAGTACGTTTCAAGGGGTGCTTGGGACAAAATGGGCCGATGTTCTGCTTGAATAATCGGAATCAAGACATTGTGTAACCAGTAGCCAGGTATCACCCACTTCGAGCAATTAACAACATCAATTTTCCAATTTAGTCAGAGGACACCCGTACAGGATGCCATACACACAATGTTCCTTGAAAAAAAGGGGTGTAACACTAAGGAAAATGTAATGATATTACAGAACGATCTAGATATGAATACAGTTGTTGACATGGGCAAAAAGCGTTGGAGAACACTTCTCTAACGAAAGCTCTTCGCCTACTCCGATTGGCAAATCATCTGGTAGGATACCGCAATAAACAGGCTCAAGGATATCCATACGCTTCTCCTGAAACTCCAACAACTCTTTGAAAGCCTGTCCACCAACAATATTTTGCAGTTGATTCATGATGCGCCCGTGTGAAAGAAGCGCGTCAAGATCCACTCGCTGTAAGAGCATCACAGTATCTGACTGGGTTGCGACAAGTGCCTTGTGGCCATGAACACCATTCGAAGTCGAGTAGAAAGCATGTACAGCGATGATTCCAGATAGCTTCTCAGGAAGAAGAGTTTTTGCCTGGAAAAGCAGTAGTATAAGTAATTGGCTAGGAGTAACATATGTAGGAGTAGGTCAGCTTACAATTAAGGTTGGATCATTAGCAACCAGATCTTGGCCATTTTTGGCATCGGTGGCTTCTATCGATGGATAGAGAGAAGTCGGCCCTGTGTCTGGTGTACTAGGCCAGCTTGCAGTTGAGGTTGGATCATTTGCAACCGTATCTTGCCCATTGCTGGCAGTAATAGTCTTAGTTGACGAATAAAGCGCTGTCGGTCTTTTGTCTGGTGTCCAACGACTAGACCAAGAACGCCTCGGGGTTGGAATACATGCAAAGCATGATCGCACCCAATTGAACAATATTTTGGGGCCTGACTGCATGGAATCAGATATATGTTCAAAAATGAATGTCTAAAAGTCCTTACTACGGTTGTATCGTGAATCGACCTGTAACATTGCCTTTGTAACTCTACCATACTTTCCAATGTTTCTTTGTACGGTTTCGTAACATTGAAATCTTTTTCAAGAAATTCTTCAAAGGTTAACTCCTGTTCTTCGTCTATGCGCCGTATCTCAGAGTTGTATCCCAAGGACTCCGAGATAGTTACTCGAACATAGTGGGTACTGCGACGGCAACAAACACCATGAAAGGCCTTGATATATGATTTCAACTGCTTGGATTCGATGTAAATATGTCCGATGGTATCGCCGTGCTTCGTTGCGTGGTATTGATATGGCTCGTGGCAGAGGAAGCGTTTTGGGCAACGCCCGCATTGGTATTTCCCGTCCGCTATGACAAGTCAATATCTATGTTTACTCAAATTGTACGCATAGTTTGAAAACGAGGTCTCTTACCTTCAGGACGAACGACAATATCTTTCTGGAATGTTAGGTCCTTTAGAGAATCAGGCTAGAAGGTTAGTTCCGCTCTTATCGTTTAGACTTTAGATCCAAAAGATAGGGACAAGCCACATACCAGAGATACATCTACAGGAGATGGAACCATTGTGTCAGCAGACCTAGCTCGAAAGAAGGCAACCGGTGGAGGGCGCAAGGGCGGTGAAGCAACGAACAGAAGGACGTTGTAGCCTTGCAGGAAAGTTGCATGATATATGAGTATCTCAGCCACTGAACTGACTCTGGGTCGTTCTTTTGGAAACGCTTCAGGCAACGAGAGGCGACTGCTGTCTGGAATCTGGCACCAGCCAGGGTGCCTGCCGACGAACAGCACGGACGGGAGCGCGGGTACGAGGCAAACGGTGCGGTACGGCCCCGATAGCCTGACTAGGGGCCGAATACCGTGAGTTCAGGCTACAGCTCCTGTCTGTACAATCCAATCACATAGCAGAATGCTTCATCGGTTGACAGCTTCCCAAGACTAGCATGGCAGACTTGGCGACATCAGGCCCTTCACAGCTTACGAAGCCTGTAGCGGAAAGGCCTCTTACTGAACGCTACGCCGATCAGATTCATCCAGGGCGGTACCGCGGGTTTGGTAAGGTGGTGAAGCGATCAAGAAGTGGCAAGCGCGGTAATAATGTGCTTAAATCACACCTAACTATACTAGGCACAGTCTGAACGATGGATTTACGCTTATGCACAGAAGGGTGGGGGTTATCCCTGTATGACAGGATGTTCCCAAAGTAGTTTAGTTTTAATCACCCGTACCGGGTATTCAAATCTAAACTACTTTTAGGATCCCCCTTCACATCGACTTCGCGACCATCACCGCTTCCTTTCTGTGAGAAATGGCATATTATGAGTACGAAAAGGAGTTGATGAAAGCATTAAGCTAGTGCAAGCCATCTGATGTTATTAAAAATAAAGTTAGTAATCCCTTTTGAATCAGTGCTAGTGTATGACTTAACGGTACTTAGGCCTTGCTTCAATGTTTCCATCAATTCATAAAAAAGGGGACTGTACTTGAGTGGTGTGAGATTCTTCCAGAGAGTTTTAAGGCTCGCAATGTGTTTACGGCTATCCAACAGCTCCGGGAGCCGGTCCGCGACGCCGATGTAGCCACGCAGCAGCCACAGCAGCCACGTGATACCCCTAAACCGCCAAACGAACAGTACTTCGAGAAGTTCGTTTCAGAAGAACAAAGATTGAAAAAATTGTACAGAATTGCCCAACGCATGACTGCTGTTGAGACAACGACACAGATATGCAAAGACCGTGAAGACCTCATTCCAGCCGATCCGATCATACAGGCAAAGGCGATGTACCAGAGAATAGAGCAACCTGTGAATCAAAGGAACCCACTCTATCGGCAGCACGTTATTCTTTTTGGAGATGCAGTCGACCGATACGCAGCATTGCGGCTAGTGGAACTCTCAAGAGGGCAAGACCGCAAAACCGCCGCTTTCGAAGCGATCGCTGAAGGACTTAAAACCGAAAAGAAAAAGGTGGCTAAGAGGTACACTCACTCTCGCCTTTACTTGAAACTTGCAGAAATTGGAGGGCCGGGTTCTCTTTGTTCAATAGATGGCTCCAAGTGGGAGTAAGCATAAAAACAACCAAGTTTAGCATTCTCTAACATGTCACAGCATGGAAAACACCAATGAAGAAGACATAAAGTTGCTCTGCAACTATAGGAAAGAAAGGCTACCAGCGGTGGAAATGCAATCCCAGGCTCTCGATTTCATGGTGGTCGAAGATTTTGCCCGCAATCTCCTGGTCCAAGGGGTAGATGCAGCCGAGATTGCAGTAGGCCGCACCACTTTAGCAAAATTGATCTGCCGTCACGTAGAAATCGAACGGTTTGTACAAGATGGGACTATAACTCCAAAACGGACGAGCGTATACAACAACGAACAGCCCCGGCGTACGTCTCCACGATCTCCTGCAAGAACTGGATCCAGAATGGATGTTAGAACACCTTCCCATACCATGTCTTTCGATCTGCAACGACCAGTGCCACTCTACCATGCTCTACAAAGCCAGCAGCCAGCTCATGCTGCGGCGACACGCACGAATACAGCCAAACGACGGAGGGTCTCTGGGGATGAAGACTTACAAATCCTGACAGAGTCAGACAGCATAGAAGAAAATGAGCAGACTTGCTTTGCGCCTCGTTCACAAGCTCCACAATTTACTGCCGGGACAAGAACCTATGATCAAGGAGATCATCAAACTGAAGAAACCCCAGATACCCTTCAGTCATTGGAAAAAGGTAACGAAAACTACTTAAAGGCTACTGCTGTCGAACTGTGCCAGCAGTCATCCTCATGCATCAGCTCATCTCAAGATAAGCAGTCTTTATACACTTTTCGAGACCTGGATTACGGACCGGGATCATCGTCAAACACTTCAAACGGGGTATTGAATCAATCCTATCCATCAGAAAATGGAGACGCAATGGGGGAGGCGCGCTGTGCACTGAGCTCCGGTGATGTTAGGGAGGAAGAAGATCAAGATGACAGCGAATTACCTTCGGTGGTGGTCAGGAATCTTCGCATTGGGGAGGAGCGTTTAGGAGATCTCGATTTGTTTACTAACTACTACTACTAATTCACATCATCCGCTGGCTCAATGAACAGTTTTTGAGTCAAAATTGGAGTTTGTAATGGCACTGGCTGGTACATGACCCCTTCGAATACCACCACAACTACATCGTGCTGTAATGTTACTTCATCGGCCTCCCCGGTCGACTTATTTCGCAACTTTAGCTTCGCGTTACTATGTGGCGCATGGAGAGATTGAAGAATAACAATATCGTGTTTGGAAGTCTCTAGCCAAGGAGGTGATTGCTGAGAGCTTATGTGCAATCGGAGGACTGTGGGAGGAAGTTGATATTCTTCGGGCTTAGCTTTCCTTATCTTCGCTTTCGCGAAATCTGCTACTAGGCGCTGGACATCTCGCACCTTCTCTCGAAGTCAGAAAGTGTCATCAATGCTATAAGCATCTAGCATACTATACTGTTGTTGAGCGCAGTGCTAAAAGGGATCGTTACTTCTCCAGGAATATGCGAGAGTGCTATCTGTGGCCTTGGCGTGTTGTTCTCGAAGTCTACCTCGTTCCATTGATCTTTTGGAAGCAAGGCGATCTTTTCAGAGATTTTGTGGGCTTCTTCTGTGAAATGTGTAGGTATAAGCTTGAAGAGTACCATGACAATGTTGGTTTAGTGAAGCCGGAAGTTCGATCTACGAAAGATCGTGCATAGGCAGGCGCTGAACTTTTAACATCTCCACATGACACGTGCATTGATAATCGTTTCAATGGAAGACGTGGCGGTGCATGCGGGGCACTTCTATAAATTTAGGTGTCGGAAGAACGATATTCCTCCGGTTGTCCGCTATTGGCTAGTAGAATTCTACAAAGCAACGAATCAATGCGCTCCATTAGGTTTTTTGTCACTTTGGCCATAGTCATAGTACTGCTGGTATTCTTCCCCTGTTATAGAACCATTCGAGACCCTCAGAGTGCCCACTGAAACTGCCACAGAGGCTTGAGGAACCGATTCACTTTCTCCTTGGGTGCTGCCTTGGGCTTGGCGTCCGTCCCCATTCGTTCTGTCAGCGTTTGTCTGATCCGCTGAAGCATCCGTGCCCGAATCATTAGAACGATCCGATTGATTGCTTGCCATGGCGAGAGAGCTTGCACATAAAGCGAAAATACTGATAACTGCCAACCGTAAGCCTCAAATCGCCTAGAAGGCCACCGAGAATGCTGCTGCTATTACTCTCAGCTTTACCACTTCGTACATCCTATCACTGTTTACGTACGAAAGACTTCGCTAACTCACATTAGACGGAGAGAGAACTTACAGGTGTACGAGATTGAAGACTATCCTCCTATCTTGGACACCCAGAAGCTAGTGAGGTTACAGGTTGATCGGCGAGCAAGGCAAGAAGTAACAAAGAGTTGATGAATTCGTCAAAACGAAGAAGAGCTCGTGGTGCGCAGCTCAATCAATGCTAACACTAAGGGCTTGTTCTGCTGGTAGCGTGTAGCGCAAAAAGCTAAGTAGCAAGCATTGACATGTCGTGCTAGAGAAGAATGACTATAGAGAGAATGTAAGACGATAGGAGGATGTATCAAGCAAGTACACGAATCTAGATTGACTACTGGTCTTTATACTGAACTTTATAACCTTACTCGCGCCTGGTACTCCTCGGATTGCTTACAATCATGCCTCTTCTTCATATAGGAACAGATCGACCCGCCTGCAACAGCAGCTAACAAGTGCCGCATTCTTAGATCACACTAAGATGCATGATTCATGTTGCTCTAGCTGTATATATGCTTATATCCATGAAGTGGCTTGCAGACCACTTTGATCTTGGTGTGGATCAAGGCAGCAGATGTTCCTAACAGGCATATCGCACTAGTGTGTCAATCAAGATGCGTTCGACACCTCGTATTTACCATGACTCGAAACAGGGGAACGGTAGCCTTCTAATGGTGAAGAGAACCCTTCTTATCTTACGTTTGTTCAACTTGATATCCCCATACATCGATTCGTGCCAAGGCAATACGGGAATTATGCATATGAAAAGTGGCTCCTCGAAACTTGCAAAGATCCTAGTACACGGCTGGGAAATGCAGACGGTATACCGATAATTAGATCTCTTAAATTGAGGCGTGTAGGTAGTTTGAACGGTACTGCATAACTGCAATTAGTGTAGATGATAGTATGTACATATGGAATGCTCTTGTGCCAGACTATTTAGTTCACATCTCCACGCAGGCGTCACTACTATCTTGAGATGTTAAATGATTAAATCGATTGTGATGGATTAGCAGTTACTGGGATGCGTTTGTAATGCTAGTAGGTAATCCTTGGTGAAAATGCGTGAGCAATCATGCAGGGCAAGAAAACATGGAGGGAGAAATAAGATGAATGAGACGGAAGAGACGGACGAGACGGACGAGACGGAAGAGACGGACGAGAGTGCTGGGATTTACTTGTAAGACTAGGCTCTAGCCCAACTGGAAATGGCAGTTGAGACATTCAAGATTTTGACTAGGTACCACAAGGAGACAGCACTCTCGACCGAAATGGTGAGTACCATACACATCGATCATCGAACAATTAATGCAGCTCATCTGTCTCGTCCGTCTCATTCGTCTCGTTCATGTTGACACCTAAACTTCTAACATGGAGTCATACAGTTAATAGAGCGTGCGCTATGATTAGGAAATCATGATCCTAGATGAAGACGGAGGTGAGAAACCCTTAATCTGAGCCGAAGGGAATATATTACACACTGGGTGGCTGGATTTGAATGCGATTAGACTCACGTTGCTGGTACCCATTGCAACCTGAAGAGGTTCACGTGACAGTACCGACGCTAAATAGCGGGGCAACGGGCCACCCAACACCATCATCCAGCACTGTTTTTGGTCTCTCTGTCAGGCATATTGGCAATCATGAACTGTCATCATGCTGGAGTTTTCCATTTGAACCTAGAGAGTCCGTAGCACATTCTTATTCTTTACTGCGACCGTGCAACGACAATTAGTCGTGTCGTCGCAGGCAGCCACCACGTCTCAAGGTAAGTCAGCACTCCCGTATGGGCTCACTTGTTGGGCATCAACGCCTACTTGCCTTGGTACACCATCGCATGTCATCTAAATGTTGTTTATGGAGCTTCATGTCTCGCTAACCACTTGATGCAGTTTAATACGACTGCTACCTACTTCAGTCTTCGATCCTCTCACGCGTGCGACGTCAACCTCTTTCCTCCTCTAGGACTCGCCTTACTCCCTCACACGCTCGCAATCCTCGATCGTTCCGACCTGTTCTTATCTTTGTGCTATCAGGCGCTTCACTGAGTTCATATCGATGGTATAATAGCTCCATCCTTAATCATTTTTCATCTAACCAGTCATCAGGCTTTCGATGCACAACCTCTCGACTCGACAATAGATTTTGATAATGTCGATGAGAACCGTGTCAAAATGATTATGGGCAGGGGTCAAATGATATATTGGAAGGGATGTAATGTCACTGTCTATGAAAATGACAGTGACGGGAAAGAGCAGACAAGGAAGCTTATTGGAATGCCTAATGGGCAAGGAATCTTAGAGTCTGGTACTAAGCTGTATGTCACATTCGGAAAAGTGAAAGAGGAATATCATTAGGGTATTGAAACATCCTATGTATAGAGCTTGTTCTCAATGCGTAGGCCTCTCTCTAAACCTAGGGATAAGTTGATGATGGCCCCATTTTATGTAAGGATCATTGAGACGCATTCGGTTACATCTCTCCCTTCTGCCATTTCCCTTCGCCGCATAGCGCATTCAGCAATCGCGTGATATATCTCAGAACCAAATACCTTATTAATAACTTTATCCTCGACGCCCTTCAAAGTAACTTCAGAGCTCTCTGTGGTTAGCTTCATCCCATTCTCTAGAACCACATGCAGAACGTGTTCCGTCCATTCTACCTTTGCGTTGAACAGAGCCATAGAAAGTTGTGCTATACCCCATTGGCAGACGTCCAGACTCATAAGACAATCGACGAGTCCTCCCCAACCAGGAAAGATCATTGATATGGCTGCTTTCGATTCCCCATCAACATTGACCCTCCTAATTGCGTTACACATGTATGCATCGAAAATTTCTACGATTCCTTAAAGCGAGGCATTCTGAAGTACCGGTTGCTCTTGCACAATGGGGAGATTCGAATCGGTGGGGGAAATCGTGAGAACCTTTTGTCGCTTATGTTCTAGAATGCGCCAATCAGCCCCGAGCGCGATGCAGCATAGAGACTAAGTGTACCTTGGATGTCCCGTATTTCCCCGTCGGATTCAATTTCCCGATTACGCTTTGTAGCTGGTAAAACTGGGTACTCCGATAGTCGCCTTCCTAGTAAACCTGTAGGCAATAAGCACTACTCAATCGATATTGCAGTATATTATTATTACCGCTGTAATTATCATCCTTCGACTGAAGCAAAGACAAAACCATTTTGGCCTGGCACAGCTCTGTTGCAACCGTTGTCAGTCCTTGCGGTTTTAGGGCAGAGCACCACCAAGTTTGAATGGTAGAAAGGCGGATATGCAACGCCTTTTCACCCAATCTCGTGATACATGGCCCCAACGTGCACAGAAGGAACACTTCAGGTCCTATGAACTGATAAATGTCTCTCAAAAGCTTGCGCGCTCGTTTTCGCACACTACGGCGTGATTTAGACCCACTGCTTAAGTCGTCGTCGTTTTCCTTCAGCAAGTCGCAACATGACTTGAAGGACATTTTCTGGCCTTCGAGCAATGAAGTGGTGCTTTCATTGAAGGTCATCATAGTCTTTTTGAGTTCTTCTATTAACCAATTGTCGCAATCGTAACGGGACGACATTCTGGAAGGATAGGGACAAGAGAGGACCAAAAAGGCAAGACGTATAAGATGGAGGAGGCAGAAGAGATGGGCGAGACGAAAGAGAAAGATGAGACGGAAAAGATAAACAAGACGGAAGAGATAAACGAGACTGACGAGACGGACGAGACGGACGAGACGAACAAGATGGATGGTGAACCCCCACATCTAGCGAGGCACCTTGCCGCCTTTGACGCGGGGTAAATTGCATTCAGCAGGTTCTGATTGGCCCGCAAAGAAATCAGCTCCTTTATACCATATCTCTTCGCCATTCTGCTTGCGCGTTACCCCTGGTGTCTTGTTTGAGAGTGGGTCGATGGTGGCGGCGGTTAAGATGTTGCGCAGCTAAACTAGGTAAAACGTGCAGGATACTGGAAGGCGATGATAGTGAGAAGGGTCAAAAAGACGTGTAACATGGAGTTGGCGCTGGTAGATTTGGTTGTTAACGCCGGTGAACGAACGTTGATTGGCTGGCTGCTACAGTATTGGCATCCAAGCGCTTGGTGCATCACCTGCGAGAGTATTGGGCTATTCCAGAAGCGAACCGCGCGCTTTAGCCGTCGGATGTTATGACATCTGACACTTGATCCCAACAGGTAGTGTTGCTAGTCACTGACAAGAGATCTTGGTATCTTAGCGCTAACCAAAACATGCTTGAAACAGTCACTAAGAGCGCGTCTATAAATCAAGGAGACCTCAGGGCCTCCGTATAGTATACATAACGAACAGAAGCTCAGCAGTCTCAGGGAAATTTCTAAAAAAAAGTCTGATTAAGGTTCGAAAATGCCATCTGATAAAGATCGACTATACGTTGCTCTTTACGCTCGTAGCGGGGCTCCAAAAATGCCTGGTGGCGAGGATAAGTAGGTACCCTTTGATTTTGGTTTGGACGTAACTAAAATCTAATAGATATCACTGGGCATTTATCATCGGCCCAAAGAGCGAAGGACCTTCTGCGAATGGAAGACGCTGCCATGTGAAGGAGTCCCTACAAATAATTGATGGAAAGCCTCAGAATACCTGGGCTTACGAGAATCTTGAGATAACTCTGCAACCAACTTCTGCCATTTTGGTTAGGATTGCGATTGGCAAAGTTGCAGATGGAGCACGACTTATGGAAGCTTTCGCCAGAACTCCCATACGTGCAGGATACGCGGGATATGAGAGTTGGAATTGTGTTTCGTGGGTTCAAGAAGCCCTCACTTGGGCGGCTCATGACGGAAAGGCGTTAGGGACTTGTCATACTGATTGGAATTTTGTGAGGAGCATTGCCATGTGGTACGTTGAAAAGAAGGCCGCTGACCACCGTTTTGACGGACAAGGGCAATTTGACACTGGCAAGGTAGCAACGTGGGACGCAATGGAAGGGAAAGAACTTATTCCGTAAAGCACACAAGAAATTAGACTTCACCAAAGTATTTACGCCGTATTTTCTCCATATTCAGTTCCTCCTCCTGCACATCTAAGAAGTTTCCGACTTCGTCCTGCCAGAAATAATTTTGGGGATTAGCGTGCCATGCCATTGTGAACTCCCAATAGTAGGGTAGCCACCCGGCAGTATCCCAATCAATGATGCCAACTACCTTGTTGTCGCGGATAAGGATATTAAGGCTGCTAAGATCACCATGTGTGAGGACTGGTGCACGTTGCACTGACTCATGAAAGGTGATAAGTCGTTTCAGCTCCAAGATAGTAACACTACTCAATGAGTTTGGTACCTCAAGAGACTCGAGAGTTATGCTGTTCCTAAGTGACAAGTGAAAATCGGAGATAGTACGAAAAGGTCCCCAGGAAGATGGTTGAAGTCGAATATCGTGGATAGGGCCGCCGTCTATACTAGAGACGCCATTGGTCTGACTGGGTACAGATCGAAGTTCGTGTATCATCTGTTGAAGCTGGTTGAATACCAACGACTTTGACATGTCCGAAAGCGAACGCCACCTGCTCGCTACAGTCTCGCCGCGGATTCTTTCCATAAGTATATAAGTTTTGCCATGGTGTGTGAAGGCACAGTAAACTTGTGGTACAGGAATAGAGGTATGTCTTGCGATAAATCGCATAGTGTGTGCTTCTGATAGAGTGACAGAGCTCCCGAGTTTGATACAGAAGTTGAGGAAGAATATAACGCTATTAGAGCGGGTAAAGAGCTTGCTCGCATACTTCTGTACTGCCAGGTTGACGACTGTCAGCGTGAAGATCCGTAGTGCTTTATTCTTTAGCCGTGATTCAATGCGAAGACTGTTGTTTATTGGTAGGTCCGTAGGCATCCTCTCATACAGTATGTACTGGAGGGGTGTGACAAGTGGCACGACGACGCGTCGGGTTCGCTAGGAGGTGGGGAAGTTCACAATGTTTACGAAACTTGAAGGCGACGTGTTAAGGGATGGGACAAATAGTATGCTTGCGATAACGGTCGAACAGCGCGTTCAACAGTATGCACAGGTTATAGATGGCGGGATGATAGCAGCAAGATGGAGAAACACAGCAGTCAAAAAAGGACGACATAATGGCGTGGAAGCTTTGGATGCCGACCCTGGCTGCGCCAAGAGCTTTCGTGCCAAGGTATTCCATGCACGCGCTAGATATCGTGTCAGACAGGCGACAAGTCTCTAGGGCCGAAAGCGATCGCCGAGCTAGCTCTTGGCCTCTGCATTGGTCGCGCGTTCGCGGCAACGCTCTCCTTTTGCCACCCACTAATATTATTTTACGCGTCTCTTCCACCGCTCCTCCCATCCTCTTCAAAGTACGCAGGCCACAGCTAACCGTATGCGCAACGTTGTCGCAATTAATTAGCAGGTCTTTTGGAACACCTATACTACTGCGACTACAGATTCTCTAATTAATAAACTAATAACTAGTGAACTAACTAGAGGATAACATCACTCATGCGCCTACTTAATTCGACATAGCTGTGGAAATATAGATGTTTCCGAAACTTACCTGCTTCTGGGATCAATGGTAGACATTAAAGCCGCCCCTTCACATATACACAAAGACTCAGGATTGCTTGGCCGCTCTTGTATCCGCACTTCAAATCCTTGCAGCTTCTCGTCACCTGCCCTCAACCCACGGCGGCAAAAATCTGCTCGAAGATCTGTTAATGCTAGCCACTCCTATGTCGAATGGATATTTTCTAGTTAATTATCCTATAGTTAAGCAAACTTCCCCAAAGAATCTCACAACGTAATTTAGGATGCAGTCTACAACGCCATCACCGAGTCGACGCCTCTACCCCGCCCTGCCTCGTCCTCCCACCAAACACCTCTTTCCGTTAACACGGGCAGTTTCGCGAACTCGACCAAGCACCGCAAACACGTAGACAATGTGCTAAAGAAGGAGTGGGAGAGCTATAAGTTGGCATACCCGGTTTCTTCAAAGCATTCTTTGGAGATTTGCCAGATCTGAGACCGATGGCACAAGCTGTTTTTGACGAGTGCAAGGAGGGAGATAAACCACTCTTCCAGGTAGAGAGCGATTGGCAGAGCTGGCCTGAGGCGGCGCAGGAAAATGACGTTTTGAGCTGGTTTGCCCCACTTACAGAGCGGTTGTTGGGCCTTGCAGATGGGTGTCAGTCGGTATCTAGGATACGCCGGCGAACACTAGCACAGCCGCATCAGCCTCTACAAGGCTCCACTGCCGATCGCAAGTTGGACATTGGCTTTGTGGACGATCCGAACGCCGGCGTGAACTCGAAATATCAATGGTCACATATCCTTGTACCCGGAGAGCTCAAGAGCAGCCCGTCAGCCGACAAAGCGTCCAAGGCGTGACTCGACCTTGGCCGATACACGAGGGAGGTGCTCGCTGCCCAAGCGAGTTGCTGCGCGAGGCAACTTAGATGGACGTGATTAATGTGGCGAGATACTATCATCATGAGACGGTTCGTGTGGGCATGCAGGACGACTCCATCTGCGGGAACGTGCGACAAGGTCTTGATATAACAAAAGCGACAAACTACAGGCCAGAAAGCATAATGCCATATCTAAGCACAGTTCGCTCCCTCTCAAGAAAAGGCCGAAGCAGCAGCGCTACCGAACGGAAGCGATCCTCGAGTTGCACGAACGCATCTTTACCGTCTAGCAAGCGAATTTGTTCGAGCTCTCCTGTAAAGGGAGGAAGAACAACAGTGGATCGAGTGCACTGCCGCGTTGTTGTCCGAGACTACGGGAAGCCTATATATATGGCGAGTTTCAGGGCTAGCCTTCTGGCTGCGCTAGAAGGCTGTATCACAGGGTACGAGTCGTTGTATGCGCGGGTCGGCATGCTACAATGCGACATTTCGCCGAACAACCTTATGGTGAACGAGGACGAGGACAGTCCTCCCCGCATGCCTTCTTGATCGACCTAGACCTTGCTATCAAGGAATATCGAGAGAAACCGTCAGGGGCACGAGGGAAGACCGGCACGCGAGCGTTCATGGCGATCGGGATACTTTACGATGATGAGCAGCATTCTTTCATGCACCACCTAGAATCTTTTTTCTAGGTGCTGTTTTGGATATGCATTCACTATAACGGATCGCAGGGAAGAGTAGTTCAACAATTTGACAAATGGAACTATGCAAACATGGAGGAGCTAGCCAAGCTAAAACTGGGCACAATATCAGATAATGAGATTTTTTCGTAAAACTATCCTAGAACATTTCACAGACTATTACCAGCCACGTATATCTTGCGTTGATAGATTACGGAGAAAGATATTCCCTAGAGGTGGAAGGATGAGGGTTCCGAATCCGAGGCTGTACTTGGATGTGAAGGAGATCCTAAGAGCAGCACGAGATGACTTGAAGGAGTCATAAGGATAAGGAGACGTATCGATCAGCATGCACCATGTGAACCAGCAGAAATAACCAACGACTGCTAGTATAGCTATGTAATCCCGTCTGTTACTTTGCTGGTAATGTAGTGAGATTATCTTTCTAACCTCGCAAGTCAATCACACTTGGGAAGCGAAGGACTCTGGCAGTCGACATGGAACACTTCTGACATCGTGAATTGAACATTGTGCCTATAAACGATACTCCCTTTGCTGATCAAGTCACCTGCATTGAGGACCCATAGTATGTCGCGACGACATGTCGCGAGGTTGAAAAGCAGGGTCAGCGTCATAGCCTGTTCATCGCTCTACCCCGCTTACCCCGCCCAACCCGCCCACCCCGGTTCCAATCGACAATAGGTAGGCCATAGCCTGTAGCAGGTCTTATGTAGTGCGGAAGCGCTTTGTCCTTACCGATAGAGGAAGTGTGCAAGGTATGCAAGTCGTGACCCCGCGCGACGTGAATGCTATTTCAACTGCCTCAGCGTACTGTCACCCTTACAACATGTGGTAGTTAGATCGCTTCTCGCCAAACATGTTCACCTGCTCTCCACCGCCCGCAGTGATTTGCGCTGAGGATATCGCCCTGCTCTATCTCCTCCATCCGGTCCCAGTCCCACCTTCCTGCAATGAGATTAAGAAGCCTCCATTTCGCCAAGGGAGCTATTCATTGTCATTTGTCCAGGAGCGAGAATTAGCTAGCACATTAGCCTTCCTGTCTAACACTAAAGATGATCCCAACCATATACCAGCCCTCTGTGTTGAGGAGAACCCTAATTTGGTGTCGTTAAATGTTGTGGTAGCTGTGAACAAGAAAAATGGGGAGGATGGTAACGAGGTCCTCCAAAAGATAAAGCAGAGTCTCGAGAAGATCTTCACAATTCTGTCAGAGTTCTCAGAAGGTATGTACTATAAGCTCCTCTATGCTTGCCGATAATAATTGTTGTAAGAGCGAGACAACAACCGAGCAATAGAACACCAAATCTTCAATGCAATTATTTCTATATGTTCCCATCGCATTCTAAGCCGTCTGAGGTTCATGGCTACAAAACGGGGTACTCCTAGACAGCCCCTTAGGGTTATTCTAGGCGAAGCTATCAATTCTCTCAAGCAAGTCAATCATCAAACTTTGAACAGCCTACCGTTCAGCTTATTCACGGAAAGAGCTAAAGATGTTGTTAGACTAGCTGACGCATGGGTTAAACATCAGAAGTTAGCGGAGTTAGGAAATCTGGTGGAAGGCATCTACCAGTTAAAGCAGACTGGAGATGTTCAAGTCCTGCTAGACTCGATACCAAATCGTGCAATGGGTCCAAGTTCAAGGCAAAACCTGTTCAACATTATTAAGAAAGTGTCGAGATATCGAGAGGCTGCACGATTTCTGTATCGTACAGCCAAAAAGATTCCCTTGCTGCGGCGAGCGAAAGTTGTTATCGCCAGTCTGCCCAAAGAGACTTTCCATCGAGTTTCGGACGAAAACTATACTCCACAGCTCACGTCGACGATTTCAAGAATGAACACAAATTGCCAAGGGCCAGTCGTCCGCCACCTCTGTCGTCTCCTGAACACGAGTGGTCCACAGCTGAATGATCAGTTTGCTGATCAAACAAGGAAAACGATGCGGGAGGCCAAGATACATGCGGAAATTCAGCTTGTCTTCTATTATGAGTTGAATGTTTCGAGGTTACCACCACGTATTGTTTGTTCCAGCAAGGATGCATGCTTTCTGTGTAATGCTTTCATTCTGATGCATGGGAAAATGCACACACCCCGATACCATGGGCGGTTGTATCCTGGATGGAGATTGCCATCGATGTCTGATCTTAACGATTTGGATATACGACTCAATTCGGCACTCGAAGATCAGATTAAAGATAGCCTGAAGACACTGCTATCAAGACAGAAGAAGACTATGTACCCAGATCCAAACGAGAGCACATTGCTTACACTGCCATTATCTACATCAACGTTGCGTACACCAGCTCTAGTAGAAGTAATTGAATGGGAGAAAGCATCTGCAAAAAGCTCTTTAGTCAACGACACAGCTAGACTCCGGGAACGCACAATATCACCCAAAGACCGATCGTCAGTCTCCCTCGCAGAGTGCATTGGCACTGTTCCTTCCGCACTTGGTTCGAGAAGTGCTATCACGGTAGAAGATGATGAACTTCCCAAGATTAGCTTGTCAGACCAAGCTGCAACGCAACTTTCCGCTCAATGCAGTCATCAAACAACTCGACATGAAGTTATAACATGTGAAACTGAAGAATTGATTCAGGGTATGTCACAGGCTAGAAGCGTTATCGCGTGCGAACCCCAATTTCACACTACAGATGAGCTTGAGATTCATATCGAGCATATCGCAGAAATGTTGGTACCAGGTGCAAACAGAAGTGATTTAGAGATTGCATATAGCATCGAATGGCTTTCGGTCGAAAAGGCAAAGGAGCTACTAGAACATAAGGAAGCCACTATCGTAGACATAGAAGCGTTGCAATGCGGAGCCTGGCATACAATAGATTGCCACGATGATATACTCATTATGGCTCGAGGAACTCTTGTCAGAATCACACCTCGAAATGAAAAACAGAGAGAGGGGCGGGGGTAGAAGGGCGAGCACTTTGAGTCGTGTGATGTGTGATCTTATAACGAAAAAGTACGGAGAGACTTTCCTTAGTTTAGATGCGACTGTATCCTTCAACCAGGGGTAATATTAAGCTTTCCCACGCAACTTCGTGTACCAGCGTACTTGCACAGCTCAATGAGATCTATTTGGAAACTGATGATAGATCCAGTTCCAAGATTTGCCTTCCTCTTTCCAGGGTTTAATTTTTGATCTTAGCCATTTGTAGATCGTTGGCTGGAGTCAGTGATATGTACTGTGCATGGAAGGCTGAGCGGTGCGCTCCAAGATGGGACTAATGACTAGCGCAGCGGCAGAGAACATTACCCCGCTTTTCTCCTGCTTATAAGGTGAATAGGAAGCTCTGGCCTTCCTTGTGCCATAATAATACTTCTTCAATTTTGTAAAATGCAATCTCTCCAGCTTCCCCCGTCTGTTGAATCCGAACCTCCCTATTATGCAATGCCAAGGCCTGAACAAGTAGATATCTGCTATCGCGCTGCATGTAACGGACATACTTGGGAACAAGCAAGCAAGCGCGCTTGCTTGCTTGCATATCACGTTTAGTTGCTTGCCTATTCAGGCAAGCCAAGCGCCTCTCTACAAACCTGCACCAATCAAGTGCAAGCCAAGCGGGCCTCTCTAAATTAGCAACCAAGCGTAACAAGCAAGCAAGCAAGCACGCTTGCTTGTTCCCAAGTATGGTAACGGAGACCATGATACTCTTAAAGAACAGGCTGGCATGCTACAAAATTCTCTTAAATTTCGTGTTTTTTATTTTCCTAGGTTTTCAGATCAATTGTACCAAGATCCAAGACGCAAATAGCCGATCGATTAAAAAAGGGTTTGACATATCATCAGTCAAAAAATGATAATAATTAGAAAGATCCAGACTTCCTCCTTGCGATGACATAAACAATCACATTGCTAGGATCGTTTCTTCAATGTGTAGTAGCGCAGTTTTACTGCACCAGGCGACCGACTAGGGAAGCGTTTACATATCTCTTCCCACTCCATGCCCTGCTTATCCTTTAATGAGAGTAAAAGAACTTCTTCTGACTCTAGCCATAGCTTATGTGTTCGTTGGCTGTGTCCTCTTATATCTTCCTCTCCATTCTTATCGTCTTCGTCCCAGCCGTCATTTGAGTGGTCCGTTTCATGACTTACAGCGTCATTATGGGCACTGCTTATTTGCTTCTCATTCAAGTTCCCGCCGTTAGAGAGACCTGAAGGACTGCCGTTACAGCGGTATCCTAGCAGCAACCATGAATCCGGCGATAACTGGGTTATGCGGATAACTTTGCCTTGTTCGCCAATGACCTTGTGACCTAGGGGCATTAGGTTGAGGGGATGATTTGGGTTGGGAAGATGTAATATTGCTGTTACGACCGAAGAGTCATCTGGAATAGCGCAAAGTGTTAGATCCGTGATCTGACAAGACATGCTAGATCTCGATTCATAGTCGATATTATTTCCATCTTCGGCGGTCGTGCCTAGAGAATTCGATGCTGAGAGGTAACTTTGAGACCCTTTATCGGTGTTGAGCCGCTCCGATATCGGACTTTGGTGTAGCTGGGTCAATCTTACTTGTTGTGGTGGCTTCGTAGGTGCTGTATTGTAGTCCACTGATCTGAGAGCAGTGTTTGACTTCCCACATCCCATCTTAGATGTCCAAGCCCTGCGTCTAGGCCGTTGGGATCTCGATGAAGGGATGATACATGACCCATTGCGGCTAAGTCTCTTTCGAACAGTTTCCCCAGTTTTCCTACCGCTACTTTGTCTATTCACCACATCCCTACCGGATTCTTGGCCAATGTCTTCTTCTGACTCCAGTCTTTCGGAAAGGGGTATAGATCGTCGTGCTTGTAGTCGCTCTTCGAACGATCTCTGGATATAAGTGCCGTCGCGATGTTCTGCACCGTAGAAATCAGTTGTAGGCTGGGCTAGACTTGTGGTATAATATTCCTCGTGGCCAGAATTTGAAGAACTGAGAATAGAGCTCTCACGAGTACCAAGCCGGGAAGACTTGGCGTAAGGATGCGGCAAGGGCGTTCGCTTAGGCATATATGTACGTTCGATTGTGGGGCTCTGTGCCTCTCGCTCAGCCATCCTTCGCCGCTTCGATGGACGACGACGATCAAGCTCTGGATCCGACACAGCGTTCGGCACTGCTTCTAGGATACTTATTGTCTCATCAACAACCGAAGATTGATGCGATCGTTTTTGGCTGTTTGATGATCCATTTACCACACTAGCGACGCCGGAGAACGTATCGTCTTCCACTGATGGTCCTTATTTGACTGCGTCAATGCAGCTCCGTGTACTGATAAGACAATTCCACTCACCATGGTAAGTATATTCAATATCCTCTATAGAGAAAGCGTACTCTACTGCTGTATGGAGATCTCTGTGCTGTATGGCGCTGTCCCTACCGTTGGTAGTGGCGAGGTATTGGCTTTTGTCTTGAGAATTGGGGGAGCCATTGCTAAGACGAAACTCTGTGACGTTTTGGTGATTGTCAGTCGCACCAGTTTCGGTAATCAGATGCAGGTCTATCCGGGATTAGTAAAGTCAGCACTGCAATCAACTTGAGTACTTGCCTCGACCGCCTCCATCGAACGACTTATTTAAGGCTAAACCCAATGTTACGTGGTCCGTAACTCCCTCATCGCACAACTCACGGCGAAGTTGGTAGTGGCTGTCACCCTTTGCAAAATCATGTGTGTCTGTTCTATAATTCATTCCCAACAGATCGCATTTTTCTGAGTTCATTCCCTCAACGTCTTCTATATGGCCTGTTGTCTGTACTTGTGGTATCTGCAGAGGGACGGTGGGAAGGTTGCTTTCGCTTTCTAGATATGACTCAGTCCGCATTGATTCGCTTACATAACTAGTGATCAAGAATTACCTTGGAGTAGCAATCCTAAGGGTTGTGTCGCTACTTCCCCATGATTCCTATAAACATTCTGTTCGGCCTTCTTAGCCTTTGGCTTAGATTTCGTACGCTTGAGTAACGTAGGATCGTAATGTCTGAACTCAGATGAAGTGTTCTGAGGAACTGAAGTAAAAGCAGCCATGATAGGATTTCGATGGAATCTGATTAACTCTGGCCGAAACAACAGTGCGGTATCTGAGGATTTAAGTAGAAAACCATTCGGTGAGCCAAGGACCTCCCTAAGTGAGCAAACATCTAGCTCGGAACGCTAAATCGATTGCAGTAGGCTACCCTCGGTGTCCCCGACGAAACCTACTTCATCTGACTGTGTCCTGCTCTTGACTTGACTACTGCTGCGAGAACTTCTAAGGGTTTGCGTGAGTCCATGAGCGGGTCCGTTCCTGGATGAACCAATCACACTAGAGGGAGTGGTCATGGTATCTATTTGGCCGAAGGAGTGCGAGTGACGACGCCGGAGACCAGAGCTAAGACACGAGCATGAAGGCTATCCATTGGACAGCGCTCTACCTTCCGTCAAAACGGTGGCGGAAACGGCTGTAATCATCCCTCGTAGTCCATGCTAACTCAAATACCGATGCCGAGCTATTGACTGCAGGCGTCTATGCAAACGCTCCCTGCTGGTCACACTGCAGCGTTACAAAGGAGAGAGAAATCGTTTGACCGCGTCATCACCAACAAATCCAGCTCTTGCAGACCGCAGATAACTAAGCTCAGATTGGCCAGCGTGTTGTGTAGAAGGTCCGAAAGTTGAAAGAGGCAATATTGGGTGACCAGAGCTGAGACATGAGCGCCATTGACCGGAAACTGTGTCATTCTAGCCAGAGCAAGATGTGGTCAAAGTTCTGTCAATCTCTCACCTGCTACGCCAACGGCGATGCCGAGCCGCCAGCGGGCTGTCTCCTGACCTCTGACCCTTGCTTTTCGCACTGCAACAATGCAACACTACAGGCACTACGGACGTGCTATGCGTGGCGAAGTAATATGGATCCCTGAGCGCAAGACTAGCGTCATATGCGAGTAAGAAACCATACCCAGGAAGGAGAGAGCCCGCTCGGGCATGACGCGTCCTAACGAGGCAGATTAGAGGTTACGCTCCATCGAAGGAGCAAGGTGTGGGGGGCAGAGTAGCCAGAGCTGAGATTACGGCATGGAATCTCATGCAGACTGCCTTAATCAAGCTATGCGTGAGGCAGTGCATTGCAGAAGCACTGATGCCTCAGTGATCCAGAGAAAAAGGAGAAAGCGAATAGGTTAATCAATCAGCTGCGTAAGTGACTGAACCTTGCGAGGGGCGAACGCCCCTCCTTCAACCGTGGATGTGCTCCATATGAAGCTAGTGCAGCAACTATCGACGGAACCTAGACATAGTGTACGATAGGTATTCTGCCAGTATGTTTATTACTGTTACTGTGTGTTGCATTGCGACGAGAAGTTCAGAGATGCGTGAATTGTCGGAGCCCAGCGTGTGCGAAGACTGGGGAACCAGACTCCGTCAGGACCAAAGAATTCTGAGAGAGGCGGGCAATTCAGAGATAAAGGGGCACTAGAGCAAGGCGGCCTGATTCACCCAGGCTGGTAGCCAGGCGTGAGACAATTGCCGCTTGAAGGATGGTTCAGCCGTATGGGAAAGGGGCGGCGACTGGGCGGAGAGGAGGGATTGTGAATAGAGGTGATAAGGGTAGAGAGTATTGGACGAAGAGGGGGATAGAAGATAACGTTGGAAGAAGGCTTTTTATGACAGACGTTAGGGTCAATTTCCAATTCAAGCGTAGTGTAAAAGCCGTACACGAGGTCCNGATTACCTTAATAGGGTGCATCAATTTCCTAATGCAGACTTGCCGTCTGATTGTTTACTATATTATTATTTTAGTAGATCTTTATAACTTTTATACTATACTTTCTCTTAATAGTTATAATAAACTTTTAATTACTCTTATAATCTTACTTACTATTTTAAATTAAATATTATTATTATATAGCTTATCTAAGAAGTATTCTTTTATAATTATTACCTATTTCTTATATATTCTTCTAGTAGATATATTAAAAAGATTCTCTAATATATAGAGGAAGAGTTAAAGTAATTTCTTATATAGCTATCTTAAGATTACTTATAAAGTATACGCTCTTATATAGTACTTCTATTTAATTCTTTTTATACTAATAATCTTAGTATTTTATATACTACGCGCTAATATATAAAGTTTATACAGAGGGGTGACATGAAAAAAACGTGTTACTAAAAGTTCTAGTTTTTAAACTAGTATAACTCGGTGGATATTAGAGCTATTCCTAATCGGGCTAGCTCATTTTAAAGCTAAGAAGTAGTAGT